>NC_063445.1:13113153-13413153 GCF_020379485.1 Brassica napus | reverse complement strand
GGCAATCTGCGTTGAAACATGGCCTGTTGGAGGCAGGTGTGTTACCGTACAACGGTTTCACCTTAGATCATATAGTTGGGACGAAGATCAGTGGTACAATCTTCGACCCAGCTGGCCATAGACACTCGGCCGCTGATTTGTTAGAGTATGCTAATCCAGACACAATTGTTGTCTACTTGCACGCTCTTGTCCACAAGATCCTCTTCACCACTAAAGGTCTTTATTGATCAAGAAATTTTCGTTTCGTAACTTTTATGTATACTTTAGTCGTTGGATATGTAATGTATGTTTTTCACAGGAGACCAAAGACCTAGGGCGTACGGAGTAATATATCAAGATGCGGATGGAGTGTTCCACAAGGCAGAACTAGCAAAAAACGCAATGAGCGAGGTGATTTTGTGTGCGGGTGCCATCGGGAGCCCTCAACTGTTGATGCTGAGCGGCGTGGGTCCTAGGGTTCATCTTGAGGCCCATGGGGTGAATCCTGTGGTCCTAGATCATCCCATGGTTGGACAAGGGATGGGAGATAATCCGTTGAACACTGTTTTCGTCTCGTCTCCTCGACCTGTAGAAACGTCCCTCATAGAGGTTGTTGGGATTACCAACTTTGATACTTTCATCGAAGGTTTTAGTGGCCTGAAACTCACTAATAACTTGATGCATAGGTTCTTCGAAGGTATTGTCAACGAGGTACAATATTAATACACTGAATCTATCTTAATTAATTTATTATCTTAGATCCCTAGACTATGTACATGTGTTTTTACTTATGAAACTTTGTGCAGACAAGCCGCTCCACCCTAGCAATTACAGAATTCTTCAAAGCCATTGATTTACGATCGAACGTGCTGGAAATTGATGGTTGGATCGTCAATAAAGTTGACGGTCCAGTGTCCAGAGGTCACTTAGAACTCCGGAACACGAATCCAGATGATAACCCTTCTGTGACATTCAACTACTACCAAGAGCCGGAAGATCTTGAGAAGTGTGTTAAAGGACTTAAAACCATTATTAAAGTGATAAATTCGAATGCATTCTCTAGTTACAAGTATCCGAATGCGACTGCACGCGAGCTGCTCAATCGCATGCTGACCCTTCCCATCAATCTCAGACCAAGGCACGAGTCCGCAAAGTTCAACTTGACACAATTTTGCATTGACACCGTGATAACTATTTGGCATTATCATGGAGGTTGCCAAGTTGGAAGAGTGGTCGACAAGAATTACAGAGTCTTAGGCATTGATGCTTTGAGGGTTATCGATGGATCCACGTTTCTTAAGGCTCCGGGCACTAATCCTCAAGCCACGGTCATGATGCTCGGAAGGTAAGATCCAAAAAAGATCCATGTATACGTGTTAAAGACTTAAATCAGATATGATTGTTGGAGTGGTATGTGTAGGTACATGGGGCAGAAGATTCTTCGAGAGAGAAATACTTTAGGGGAAAATAACGAAGATTATTCGAATATCAAAGATGATCATGATATCAATATATGGTCTTCACCGTTCAACTAGAAAGAGTGATTATTGTCTTATTGATATTGTCAATTACTAGTTATCCTTTTTAACTAAGAGGATTAGTAATAGAAGCAAGTACCTGTGAAGAAGGATAACTGAATCTGCAGATTTACAATGAACAAATCAAAAGATAAAATAATAAAAAGGAAACTCTCCTTTGGCAAAGACTCAACTTCAATTTTGTGAGAAATAATGTTCACTCACTGATAATAGTTTCCTTTCCAAAGTTGAATTCCCCTTTTACTGATGATCTCTTTCATCTAACAGTTTACTCTTGAGATTTTGTTGTAACTTCAACTCAAAGGATTATGCTCCTTTACATATAGTAGATGTTTCACTTTCCAAGCCACTGCTTTGAAAATTTAAAAGGCAGGCTTAAAATCAAAGCATATACTACGCACAAGAACCAAGTGAAGTTCAAAAGATTCCACCATTGTTTTACATAATAGAATCAAAACATGGACGGATGTACACATTCAGACTATTTTAGTTCACCATACATTGATTAAAACAATTCCAAGTTCATGATTCTTTTAGCATATATCTCAAAAGTAATATCTAATCATGCTTCTTCTTCTTTCTTTTTGAAGAAAGCCTCCCTCTCTTTAAGAATCTTTTGTCCCATATACCTACAGATATCAATCAAAACAATCATTTCTTAACAAAATGTTCAATATTTTTTTGATGGCTTCATTTGGTTTATGAATTTACCTTCCAAGCATCATAACCGTAGCTTGAGGATTTGTGCCTGGAGACTTGAGAAATGTTGATCCATCGATAACCCTTAAACCATCAATACCTAAAACTTTGTAATTCTTGTCTACCACTCTTCCAATTTGGCAACCTCCATGGTAATGCCAAATAGTCATCACAGTGTCGATGCAAAATTGTTTTAAATTAAACACCGAGGTTACGTGCCTCGGCCGTAGATTAGTGGGAACGTTCAGTATTAGATCAAGCAAGCCAGGTATGGTCGTCTCCGGGTACTTGAATTTGGAAAATGCCTTCGAGTTAATCACTTTAATGATAGTGGTAATCCCTTCAACACATTTCTTCAGATCCTCTGGCTCTTGATAGTAGTTAAATCTCACTGAAGGATTATCATATGGGTTTGTGTTCCTAAGCTCCAAGTGACCTCTCGAGACCGGTCCCGCCACTTTCTGGAGGATTACACCGGCTTGTGTGGTCGCATTGAATAACGGATCTATTGATCTGAAAAAATCTGTAATGGATTGAGTGGATAGTGGTGTGGATGTAGTGGTACGGCTTGTCTGAATCTTACACAATGATAGAAAAAACATTAGCATATAATTTCATTAGTAAACATATAGCTGTAAAAACGTTTAATGTGTTTATAGATATTATACCTCGTTAAGATAGTTCAAAACGCCATCGAAGTAATTACGAGTCCAACTATAAGAGAAGATGACGCCACTTGCTCCTTCAATGTAACTATCAAATTTTGTGATCCCAACGGCTTGTATTAGAGAAACCTCCACGGGCGTAGGTGAAGGAATAAAGATGGCATTCATTGGATTATCTGCCATCCCTTGCCCGACCATTGGATGATCTAAGACCACCGGTTTAATCCCGTGAGCTGCAAGATGAGCCATAGGACCCACACCGCTCAGCATCAGCAGCTGCGGGCTCCCAATGGCACCCGCAGACAATATCACCTCGTTCATTGCGTTTTTGGCCAGCTCTGCCTTGTGTAACACTCCATTTTCGTCTTGAAATATCACTCCGTATGCTTTTGGCCTTGGTCTTCCTGTCCAAAACATATTTTCGTATCCAAAATAGAGGTGAACATATTTAAATATAAAACCAAAACTGAACCATAAGGTTCCAATAAAAGCAAATTGAAATCGATTTTAGTTATATTTAAATCAAATTTGTCAAGAGTTTGTGTTGTTAACTCTATATACCTTAAAAGATTATTATATAGATATGTATATATAATATCATTCCAAAACCAAAAACCATAATTGCTTCTGTATATGAAAATCGATGTTTTGGAAGAAAAAAAAACTTGTTACAATAAATAAATTTTGTGTTTTCTATATTTTTTTGTTCTTTAATAATATAAGCTGTAAATTATAAAAAATAATTAAAATTAAAATTAAAATTACTATTAATTTAACTTTATAATTATCTAATGTATTTATAATATAAATTTATCAGTTTTTTTAATATGCATGTAAACAACAAAATTTATATTTTTCTCGAACAGATCGTGTCTAAATCAAAAAGTAAAGAAGAAGTAACAAACACGAAACGAAATTTAATACATAATTGATACCTTCTAATCCAAGGAATTGAAAGAAAGAAAATAGGTTTAGATCGATCAAATACCTTTTGTGGTGAAGAGGATCTTATGAACAGTAGCGTGCAAATATACAGCAACTGTGTCCGGATTTGCGTACTCCAACAGATTCGCAGCGGTATGTCTCTGACCGACATTATCAAAAATCGTACCACCAATCTTGGTCCCATAGGTATGATTGTACGTAAAACCATTATACGGAAACTCACCAGCCTCCAAAAGCCCGTCTTTTAACGCCGTTTGCCATCCCATAACCGGCGGTTCGAACGCTATTTTATTCTCAACCCACTCATAAGCAGCTTCGACTTCATCGCTCTTCCATTCAGCCTCCTTAACGTAGTCATCCCCCGCACGTGTGTAGAATCCAGCGTTTAGTACCGAGCCTCCACCTAGGACGCGCGCACGTGTGTTGTAAACGCCGTCTTCGGAGACGAAGAGCTGCGACCACGATTTGGGCGATGTGTTTGAGAGTGTTGTAGCGAAGTTTTGGATATCTGTCGCCGTAGGGTTTTCGTAAGGCGAGCCGCCGCGTTCTAGGACCAAAACGGTAGCGTTTTGAGATAGCGTTGCGGCTAACGCGCAACCGGAGGTTCCTCCTCCGATGATGACGTAATCGTAGCGAGCGAACGTTGGTGCGAATGTTGCATCCTTCATAAAACTATAATTCCCAGCTTCACGAGAAAATAAAGATTACACTAATTTAATACAAAATTTAAATTATTATATCGTCACACACTGCATGATTGATATTTACGTAAAGAAAAAAAAGTATTGTACCTTGATCTGGATAACACGAGACATGGGAGATGAACATTATGATGAAAATTATGTGAAACAGCCATAATATTGGAAAACTCATTATGGTGAAAGCTTGTGTTTGGTTCTTTATATTTAGAACAGAGCCAACAAAATGAGTAGGTTTGATAGGGTTTATATAATATGATGAAGCATGAGCCTCTTTTCGTTCATCTTTATGAGAGGAAGCTTTGATGGTTCACCAACACTTATTTATTGCTCCTACATTCATACAAAGAGTTTAGGGTCTTGGTAATTATTTTTAAAGGAGGGGTTTTTCTAATTTCTAATTTGTTGAATCGTTTCAATTTTTTTTTTTGTCAAGGGTAGTACTTATACAGATAGTCACAAGAAATATGATTGACTAATAGTTTTGATCTACATATCAAATGTTTAAGTAGTTTATTAGTATTCTATCAAAGTAGTAACACAACATATAAAAACTTTTTGTTTATATTTTCTACATGCAAAGATCTTGTCGCAACAACCTTGCTATAAAAATCGAGATGCATGAGAGGAACCACTTTTGCATTTATTTTAGAGCTTTCCACATTATATACACGTTCAATAAACTTTGATAGTAGTTACTCCCTCTGTTTCTAAATGTACGATGTTTTAAAGAATTTTGATATTTCAATATATAAGATGTTTTCATTTTTCTAGATGATCTTTTATTTTATTAAAAACTGTGCAACCAATCATATTTGATAATCTATTTTTTAATTGGTTGAATAACATTAATTTATAATTTTAATAATAATTTTTAGACAAAATAATAATTTTCTTAATATGCGTGTTTTTACCTAAATATTTTATATTCAGGAACGGATGGAGTATTACTTTGTCCAATTCAATTGGTCTATTAATTATACTACTAGCCTTTGTTTCCTGTCTACCAATGTTCTAAACGATTTTCCTAACCGATTTATAAAAAATCGGTTCAGGCGTCCAAAAAATCGATCTATGCATCCGTCTAGACAGTAATTCTCTATGAAGCGCTACCAGCTAGCGATTTAGAACATTGATGTCTGCTATGTGCATCAGACTTGAAATACAATATCTAGACTATTAAAGCAGAATCCCTACTACGATTCTGCCATTGGTTTTTCATCATATTTACAAGGGACTGCCATTACATTTTCTTGCTATTTCTTTTTTGAAAAACACCAACATTAATTACAACCCATCGTTAATCATATATTTTGCAACCAATAAAATTACAGCAATATGTAATATACTTCCATTTTTGTTACTTGGTTTTCCAACCAATTACATTTAAGAATTCTAAACAATTACATTAAAGATATAACTAAATTACAAAATATTATTAGGACCCACAGTCCAATTATTCACGTTCTTAATCATTAATTATCATTTTTTAAAACTTTGATCCAACTTAATCATTTACTATCTAAAAATATTATTCAGAATTAATCCACTTCCACCAATTCATCAAATTTTTTAGTATCATCGCAGATTGAAACAGAGATGTAGCTTATCCCAATTGTTTTGGGTTTAGGTAATTAAAATCGTGTATAGTTTAAGACCCGCTATAGGAGATCCAATATCAATTCAAATGTTAATATAAAAGCAGCCCAGTTATAATATAAATTGTCATTTTATATTAAATGTGTTTAAATAAAAACATAAAATAATAATATTAAACAGTTTAGTATTAGTTTTAGAAAAAACAAAGTTCCAGGTATTATAATAAATACTGCTTATTTGTATTGGCCAAAAATATGCAATAACAAAATAGTGAATACATAGATAATCTTTCTACTCAATAATATATATTTACTTTTAAAATTAACTATTGGATAGCAAAAAAATTAAGCTCATTTTTAAAAATGCATGTAAATGAGAATAAAAATTAATATGAGACGTCAAAAATTCAAAAACGCTTAGTTACATAGTTCAAACCTCAAATGTTTAAGGATCAATTTTATTATATTGGACATTTGATAAAAAAAAATTTATTCAAAAGTTATCACACACTTTATCTTTTTTTTTTTTATGGCAGCAGTTTGTGGAAGTTGTTGAATTTTGTTTCTTAACAATTACAATTGGGGGGGGGGGGGGGGGGGGGAGGGGGGTGTTTAAAATATGATTTGAACAAATATATCAACTCTCTTCACTTACAAGTTAATAAAAAAAAATTGAATTAACAAAACGGGTTAAAAATTAGTTATGTTTCTCCAATATCAAATCTTTAAAAGTAAAAACCTATACATATTAGTGTAAAATAAACTAATAATTTTTTTGTTAATTGAAAATTTAATTCTGCGCTTTTAAAGCGCGTATCAAAATCTAGTATTCTATTATAATATAAATTGTTTCCATATTTTTATATAGATTTTATCTTGATTTAATACTGTATGCTCAATAAAATTTGCTAACATTTTTATTACCAATTGAATTATATTTAGACCAAATATTAAATAATCCTTTTGGAAAATGACAATTTTCTTAATTTTTGTACTTTTATCTAAAACAACATGTATTATTATGAAATAGAGGGAATCTTAATTTTTATAAGTGGTTAAAATATATTTTGTTCCCTATGAAATATATATTTTGGAGAATTATTTAATTTTTCTTTGGCTAAAACAGCCTATAATATTAAGTTTATGTATCAGAAAATAATAAAGGATTAAATGTGTAGTCTGCCTTAATCTTCCATATTTATTAATTAATTATATCTATGAGATATGAATAACAGTTGGCCATTTACTACTTTGTTTTGTAATCGGTCCAGACTCGAAACTAGGCCCAAGTGAACTCTATTCCAGCAGAAATGATTCACGGATATGGCGGCCCAACTAATCTGTAATCACTTTCCGCACCGAGTCCCTTACGACTCACTCCGGACCACATCGGACGAACCAAAATGTAATGAAATATTCAGACCCGGTTTAGCACTCAATCTCTGTCTCTCGTCTTGTACCTCTCGCAAACTCAGAGTCTGTTAACCGTCTCAGACCTCTTCGTAACCCAATTTCTCTCTTTCTCTGGAGTTCATAGAGAACGTTTATCGTCACCACCAGTTGGGGTTGTCTAAAAATCATTTCGCCGGAATATTCAGGTACTCTTTTCTCCGATCTAATGATTTGTGCGATTGTTATTCGATACGGTTTGCTGTTTCCACTACCAACTTGAATTTTCTCTAACCTAATTGATCACCACAAGTTAGCATTTTTTTGTTATATTGACTTATTGGGTTTATCATTTTCTCATTGTTTCCAAGAGATCTTGTAACCCAAAGTTTGAGTTTTTTGTTTAAAAACGATTGCTTATTAGGAAGATGAGTGGTAGTGAAGTTGTTGTAGCTGCTGCTAGAGTCTACCGAGACCTTCTTAAAGCAGTTGTGAAACATGTTGGCAAAGAAGACCACAAGTCTCATTTCACAGACTTTGTAAAGAACGAGTTTCGGAAGAAGAACGGACACTCAGTTGAGAAAATCAACCTTGCCCGCAACTACACTTATCTTCTTAACAGCATTCACTCTCACAAGGTCTGATGCTTAATGGCATTCCCATTTTTTACATATACAGACTTGTTTTTTTTTTGTTAGTCTCATAAATTGGTTATTGCAGGATCTGTTGTTCTCATACAACATTGCAGTTGATAGAACTGAAGAAATGAAGCGAGTGCTTGGCAAATCTGCAGCTAGTGTTGGCCTTCGTCTTCCCGAGGTTTACCAGCCTTGATCATCTTCCCACATTCCTCCTTGTCTCTCTGGTTTCTTCGTTTCCTTTACAGATTAACTTTGGAATAAGTTTGATACTCTTTCTATCCAGACAGATCTGAGATGCATGGATCACAATTTCTTTCTATTGTTACCACATTCGTTTTGGGATTAAAAAAAAATATATATATATATGGTACACGATATGTTGAGTGAACTACGAAGCCACCAAACCCAAATTGATGGCAAACTGTGATATAGTAAAATTCTTTCTTACTAGTCAAATAATAGTTATACTGTTCCACAGGAACTTGTGTACTAGGTTTTCAAACACCACTTCTTGTTTTTGAAAAGCCTGACTTTATTAGCACCTTGATCTTGTAATGTTATCCAAGACATAAGAAACTATACAAGTCTTGAAACCCCAAAGCTATATTATGATGAGAAAGTAGAAAAAGACTGCTGAAATGGACATCACTCCTGAGTCTTTCTTGAATAGTAGATATTTTATTTTCACAATTTGACCATACAAATCCAAGCGTTACAAGTAGGGCTGGATCTGGGCATAAGTCACTGAAACATTGGTCTTGGTCCCCCAAATATTTGGAGCGTTTTTTTTTTTACATAAGCATAGATCCTCGAAAAAAAATTTAATTAGTTAAATTCTTGAGAAATGTTTCAAACTCCTAAAATCTCAGATCCGGTCTTGATTACAAGACATAGATAATGCTGAGAACATGAAAATGGACAAAACAAGGATCAAAAGTCTCCCAATTCCGTCTCAAAACTGCTTGGCATCGCACAATCTTACCCACTTTTGATAAGCCTTGAAGATGCTATGTAAAAAAGAGACTAAGGGAGAAGACTATGTTTTGTCCATAGTCTTCAAGGCTTAAGACTATGTTTTGTCTATAGTCTTCAAGACCCGGTTTAAGACTATGTTTTGAAATCATCAGAGGAGGATATGATCAGATACAAATAATCGGCAAGCTTAATTTGACGATGGCGGAGCTCAATCAACAACTTGATATTCATAGGAGGATATAATCACGTCATCGTTTCAAATACTGTCATGGAGAAGAATATGGAAGCTCTAAATGATCGCATGCAAGCAATTGAAGGTCGTATGGAACGATTCAGCATGCAAAATTCATAACAACGACTCAAAAAGCAAACAAAGAACAAAAACAAAAATCTCATTTGACCGGGAAAAAAGAGGTAAGAAGAAGAAAAAGACAGTTTCCATGGAATCATCTGTAACTCCAGAGACTATCTTCTTCATGATTCTCCGGAGCCGGATCTGTCATCCTCGGTGGACTCATCAACATCCCTTGCGCCATCTCCGTCAACAAATTCGGCATATTCAGCATCGCTTCCTCGTCCATAAACTCCAACGAAGAAGACATTGCTTCTTCTTCCTCCTCCTTCTCGGATTGACCCGGCTCCAATACCCTCTCCGGTCCACCCGGATACGGTTGCTTCATCTCCGCGGCTCTCCCGGCGGCAGCTCTTGAAAGAATATGTCAAATATTCTTGTTACGTTTATCCTTATCGTATATACTCTGTTTTCCTATATTCCCTCCTCTCTTTGAGGATCTACAAACTGTAATTAGTTTATATAGGATCCTCCATGTACGTTTGTGAGGCAGTGACGAAATACAAGCTTTCATGGTATCAGAGCCTACTCTCTGATTCTCTTATTTTTTTTTTTTTTTTTTTTTTTTTTTTGTTTCGTGATCTCTCCTCTGTTCTTCTACATCTTCGATGGCGGCTGCAACCACCTCGACCGAGAGAGCCTATGGAGTCACGAACATAAAAACTCACATACCAATTGTCTTGGATCTTGATGAATGCAACTACGATGCGTGGAGAGAGCTGCTCCTGATGCACTGCCTTACCTTCGATAGCCTTGGTCACCTTGACGGAACACTCGCTCCAACTGGTGATGATGATACGGCTTGGCATAAGCGAGATGCGATTGTGAAATTGTGGCTATACGGCACTATCACAAAACCGCTTTTCAAATCTACCTTCCAAAAAGGTGGAAGCGCTCATGATGTCTGGACTAGAATTGAAAATCAGTTCAGGAACAACAAAGAAGCCCGCGTGATGCAGCTAGATAGCGAGCTCCGCAGCAAAGAGATAGGCGATCTTTCAATCAACGAGTACTGTCAGCTACTCAAGTCTACTGCAGACCTCCTTGCCAATCTCGACTCACCAGTAGCAGATAAAACTCTGGTAATGTATATGCTAAATGGCTTAAATGAGAAGTTTGACTATGTGCTTAATGTGATCAAGCACCAGAAACCATTTCCATCGTTTGATGATGCAAAGAGCATGCTAGAGATGGAAGAGACCAGGCTGAAGAAAACAAAAAAAGTGACTGCGTCTCACAATGATCATGCCTCCTCCTCAACCGCACTTTTGGCCACCAATCACCAAACCACACAGCAGCAACAGAACCAACCACAGCCGCAGTACAACAACAATAGAAACAACAACCGCGGCAACAGACGAGGAAACAAAAACAGGGGACGCTACAACAACAACAACTACCACCAGCGACCCTCGTACAACAACTGGACACCTCCGCCATTCTGGTACGGATCCTACAACAACAACTTTCAACCACAACAGCAGACCCCGTGGCAAACACTCCCACAAGGATTCTACCAGCCTCGTCAGTATGCACCACAATCTCAAGCTGCTCCGGCTCAAGCTCATTTCGCAGACACGTCACTGCAGCCGACTAAAGACTTTGCGGAGGCCTTTAACACCATGACCCTCACTGATCCATCTCAAAATGGCTGGTTCATGGACAGCGGTGCTTCTGCTCATCTAGCTTCCTCGTCAGGTATGCTTCAATCTGTTTTTAATATGAACACCGAAAATTCCGTCACTGTTGGCAATGGTTCATCCATACCTGTTAACTCCACTGGTCACACTTCCATACCTTCTCAATCTCGTTCATTACACTTGAAAAACGTTCTTGTTGCACCTAATATTGTTAAAAACCTTGTCTCTGTTCGTCGTTTCACCACTGACAATTGGTGCTCAGTTGAATTTGACCCATTTGGTTTCTCTGTGAAGGATCTACAGTCTCGGAAACTCTTGCTCCGCAGTGACAGTACAGGTGACCTTTATCCAGTGCCCTCTCATCTCAATAAATCTACGGCACTGACAGTCACCAACGAGACTCCTACACTATGGCATAGGCGCCTAGCTCACACAAGCAATGGCACTCTTCAATCTCTCATTTACTCTGGTTTTATTTCTTGTAATAAAGACAACTTGCTTTCATGTTGCAATGCTTGTCAAATTGGGAAACACTTAAAACTTCCATTTCATAAATCTCAAACTCAAAGTTCTCAGCTTTTTGATATCATTCACTCAGATATTTGGACCTCCCCGGTTCACAGCATCAGTGGGTGTCGCTATTATGTCTTATTTCTTGATGACTTCTCACATTATTTATGGGTTTATCCACTTCGCAGGAAAAGTGATGTTTTCTCTAAATTTTTACACTTTGAGGCCTATGTCAGAAACCAGTTCAACTCAACTATCAAGACGTTTCAATGCGACAATGGTGGAGAATATGATAATTCAACTTTTCATAATCACTTCTCTAACCATGGCATTTCTTTCAGATTCTCTTGTCCACACACATCCCAACAGAATGGCAAATCAGAAAGAATGATTCGAACGTTGAACAACGCCATTCGAACTCTTCTATTTCAAGCCCATTTATCTCCTACATATTGGGTGGAAGCTCTTCATGCTGCAGCTCATGTTCTCAACATTCTTCCTTCGTCTTCTATTGGTAATCAAACACCTCACTTCAAACTATTCAATCAAAAACCAAGTTATAATCATCTTCGTATTTTCGGTTGTCTTTGTTTTCCAAACTTACATACAGCCTCTACAACCAAACTCTCTCCTCGGTCAACCCCGTGCTTGTTTCTTGGATATCCACTTCATCATCGTGGATATAGATGTCTAGATCTTAAAACCAATCGTATCATTATATCTAGACATGTTGTTTTTGATGAACATACTTTTCCCAAAGCAGAAAAAGCCTCACAAAATTCTCAAGTTTTTGATTTCCTTGAAACAGAAACTCCTTCACCTATCTTTAAAGAGATCCTTCAAGCTCCTCAACCTCAGTCAGTTTCATCTCCTCTACAGCCAGCCTCGTCTACCACCACGTCGAATACAGCTCGCGCTCAACCCCCAACGGTTCCAGTGCAGCGTATGGTGACGAGAAGCCAGGCTGGAATCCACAAGCCAAAGAAAGTTTATTCTCTATATACCTCTTCTGTGTCTAGGATTCCTACAAGCCATCAAAAAGCCTTAGATGATCCGAACTGGAACCCGGCTATGACGGATGAGTACGATGCTCAAATTAAAAATAAGACTTGGAGCTTAGTACCTAGGCCGTATGGGGCTAACATTATTAACTCACTGTGGTTGTACAAGCTTAAATGTGATGCAGATGGAATTCCTAAACGACACAAAGCACGCCTTGTGGCGAATGGAAAATCACAACAAGAAGGCATCGACTTCGACGAGACATTCAGTCCTGTTGTAAAGCCAGCGACGATAAGAATGGTGCTGAACCTAGCAGTCTCAAATGGTTGGGAAATGCGGCAACTAGACGTCAAAAACGCCTTCCTTCATGGCTCCATCAATGAGACAATCTATATGCACCAACCTCCAGGATTTGTTGATAAAACAAAACCGCATTATGTGTGTAAGCTGCACAAATCCCTTTACGGTTTAAAACAAGCCCCGCGTGCTTGGAATGCTCGGTTTGCTTCATCTCTCTCCCGCCTTGGTTTTGTTACGAGCAAAAGTGATCACTCTCTGTTTGTTCTACGTCAAGGACAACATCTTGCCTATCTCCTACTTTATGTTGATGACATTGTGTTAACAGGCTCCTCACAAGAGTTGATTTCAGGAATAATATTGAAGCTAAAACAGGAGTTCCCTATTACAGACATGGGAAAACTACACTATTTTCTTGGGATCAAAGTCGAGTACAACAAGATGGGAGTCCTCCTAACCCAAACACAATATGCGACAGAGGTCATTTCAAGGGCTGGAATGTCTGAGTGCAAACCAGTCTCTACCCCAGTCGATGTCAACTCCAAGCTGTCTGGTAACATTGGTGATCGTATCAAAAATCCCACTGAGTACCGCAGCCTCGCCGGGGCTCTGCAGTACCTCACCTTCACCAGGCCGGATATTGCCTACGCTGTCCAACAGATCTGTCTGTTCATGCACGATCCTCGCGAGCAACACATGAGCGCGCTTCGACGAATCATAAGGTACATTCAAGGAACAAGTGCGCATGGTCTTCAAATTTACAAGTCCAAGCTTACCACACTCACGGCATACTCAGACGCTGATTGGGCTGGATGTCCTGACACCAGACGCTCCACATCTGGCTATGCTGTCTATCTTGGTGAAAACCTGATCTCTTGGTCTTCAAAAAGACAACAAACGGTGTCAAGATCGAGTGCGGAGGCCGAGTACAAAGGCATAGCAAACGCAGTTGCTGAGACTTGCTTCTTACGAAACCTACTACTGGAGCTACACTGCCCACTACGCACCGCTACCTTGGTCTTCTGCGACAATATCAGCTCTGTCTACTTGTCTTCTAATCCGGTGAAGCATCAACGAACAAAACATATAGAGATCGACCTTCACTTTGTTCGGGAGAAGGTGGCACTTGGGCAAGTCAAAGTCATTCACGTTCCATCTTCACTCCAATACGCAGACATCTTCACAAAGGGCCTTCCAACGTCGCTGTTCACAGACTTCCGATCCAGCTTAACCGTTCGCTGCGCCAACGATCTCACTGCGGGAGGGTGAAAGAATATGTCAAATATTCTTGTTACGTTTATCCTTATCGTATATACTCTGTTTTCCTATATTCCCTCCTCTCTTTGAGGATCTACAAACTGTAATTAGTTTATATAGGATCCTCCATGTACGTTTGTGAGGCAGTGACGAAATACAAGCTTTCAGCTCTAATATCCGCGGCAGAGTTAGAAGCCGGAGCCACATAAGTCAAAGCCAAACCAGGAAAGTTCAAAACGGCGTTGGGGCCTTTCAGAGCTAGCGCCGCCACGTCGTAAGCGGCGGCAGCCATCTCCGGGACGGGATAAGTCCCGAGCCAAATTCGCGTCGTTTTACGCGGCTCTCGAATCTCCGACACCCATTTTCCGTTCCGTAGACGAATTCCCCTGAATAATGAGTGCCGGCCGGATAATCCAGTCGCCGTTCTTCTCGCCGAAGATCCACCGGCGGAGAGAGAAGGCGTCGGCGTTGGAGTTGGGGAAGAAGATGAGCCTGGAGATGACTGAGGAGACTGATCAGAAGATTTTGAAGGCAATGCCAGGGAAGCTACACGAAACGACGTCGTCCGGGTGGTCAGCGAATTACTACCGTTCGACATAAAGAAAACACGAAGAAGCTTTTATGTTTTGTCTGATGACTAAGCTTAACTGCTTAAGTGAAATGTAACTGTGTCCTTTGACAAAAAAAAAAAATGAAACTGTGTTCTGTCTTTTCGTATCAATGTGTGTATATTTATATGAAATTGCAATTCTTCACGTTGCTCATTCCTCGTTTTGACATATTATAAAGTCTTTTTATAACCAGTACCACTATAATTTGTATACTCATTGCTTAAAATGTCAACCAAGATTTGCAAACTAGAAGTATATTTGTGAACCCCATGTAGAGACAGCCACTTAAGATGACCAAATCCCCAATCAAACTGAGTATATACATTTAAACTGAGTAGAGCTTCTGATAGTGACTTGACTTATGGCCTTATGGGTAATCTATTCAGCCAAACGAATTTAAGGTTATAATAAAGTTACAGTAAACCAATAGAGAATTGATGGGACAGAAGAACAACATTTCGCGTTACAATGAGCAAAAGTACTCGCAGTATATTTGTACTCTCAATGGTTGTCAGAAAGTAAGAAATACGCTAAATAAACAAAAGGCTAGATAAACAATGATAACTATAATTTAAATTGTATATAATAAAATATGTTTAATATTTAAAAATATTTGATACAGCCATTTTATCAATTTGGTGCTTCTTCCGTAAACAAATATTTTATTTAATCAATTTATCAAAAATGATAACAAAAGAATTGATAGATTACATTGCATAAAAACAAAACAAGCTTTTGAAAAATACATTTAAACCATTAGAAGTATAAAAATGCATTTGTGAACCCCATGTAGAGACAGCCACTTTTTTTTTTCCGTCAAGTTATTATTTTATTAAAAGTTACGGGCCAAGCCCAATGGCCGAAGCCCAAATACAAAAGCCCACAACACTAAACGGGCAACCAAACAAAACAAACGAAACCGTAAGCCGACAAGGCTACACCGGCCCAAGAGAGAAAGGGTGATGTCGGCCGCCTTCACGCGAACCGCACCAACTCAACAACCACCTTAGAATCGCCTATCGATTCACTACGCTTCACCGGAGCCCATAGACTCCTCACCTTTTTCACCACGAACGCCAAACCTCCCAGGACCGCCTAATGTCAGAGAGAATCAATCGATACCGAGATCTCATCCGCCAGAATTCAATACGAGGACCAAGGAGGAGGCTTCGCTCAAGCAACAACCTTTACTCCAGATAGCTTCCATCGTCCTGCGACGAGAAACTCATCCAACAAACCCGAACCCAACTTGACTTAAACGCAAGAAACTAAGATAGAAGCCTTAAAAAATACATAGAAAAGGAAATAGGAAACCACTTGCCGGCGGCTTAAGGCACAGGACCACCTTCACACCCCGGAGACTATTTTCCTTGCTTTTACATCATGTCGGAGGTCTTTCTCAAACCATCGAGATATCCCCCGACACAACCAAACTTCCAACCACTACCCGCACTGTCAACACGCGGAAGAGATCAATCGAAACACGAGATCATCTCCGCCTTTGAACCGCTTAAAACCCTAGACGTGCGTATCGATAACCACCTAATTGTTGACTTGACCAACTTCACCTCAGCAGAGAGCTTCATCATCAAACCGAGAACTCCTCCGCCCTAACCCAGAACCACCTAGACAGTAACCACTTCTAGTTTCGCACTAAACGAACAATAGTAACCTTAACCCAAAAGCTTCGGGTTTCTCATCGGCAGCGCGGATCTATGAAAGCATCCGCACTCCGTCACCAAACCGGCGAAGGTAAATCTAAGGAAGACTCCCTTCCCGGGAACTTGAACCGGCGTCGGCGGAGCTGAAGGAGCCTCCACCCCCCGGAGAAAAGCCGGCGACGACGGATCTGTGGTAGCCTCCATCTCCCGGAACCACAACTCGAACATGCAATCCGATCTTCTCACGCCACGGCCTCCACGCGAGCGCGTCGTCCCTCCAAGCGAGGAAACCACCTTGGATGATGGCTCCAATCCAGAGCTTCGACAAGGCACTAACGAAACCACGCTTTCACTGCCATCGAGCTCTCTGTTCATTCCACCGTTAAAGTCCTTCTCTTTACCAAACACGACACTCTCCGCAACCGAAACCGACCTCGACGACCCATCGCCACCAGACCCTCGAATCGACTCGTGATTTTGGGAATTAGGGTTATGGTCCGACCCTCTTCCTCTCTCCGCTGCTTTCTCCTTTTACTTGAGCGAATCACGACAATCGGAGGAGGCTTCTTCTGTAGACGATGTTGCAGGAGCACCATCTGACTTCAGCGCCGAGGGCGGTTAGGGTCTCGATGAGGACGTCGGTTTGGATGGTCATGTGGAGAGATCCGGTGATTCTATCGCCTTTGAAGGGCTGAGATGGGCCGAACTCGGTACGGCAAGCCATGAGTCCGGGCATCTCGACCTTGGCGAGTTTGAGCTCGAGACGACCGAAGTCGCCGCGGAGAGAGACAGCCACTTAAGATGACCAAATCCCCAATTAAATACTTATTGATTCGATTCTTTCCACTTATGCAGTAATTTTTTATACATTTAAACTGAGTAGAGCTTCTGATAGTGACTTGATTTACGGTCTTATGGGTAATCTATTCAGCCAAACGAATTTAAGGTTATAATAAAGTTACAGTAAACCAATAGAGAATTGATGGGACAGAAGAACAACATTTCGCGTTACGAATGAGCAAAAGTACTCGCAGTATATTTGTACTCTCAATGGTTGTCAGAAAGTAAGAAATACGCTAAATAAACAAAAGGCTAGATAAACAATGATAACTATAATTTAAATTGTATATAATAAAATATGTTTAACCAAGTTGCTTTGGTCTAGTAGTATAGGAGCTCCAGCTGGAGTGTCTGTCTCTGGGTTCGAGTCTTGGCCACTGCGGAATTTATATGTGGGCTGCAGTACCCGAGACTGAAGACCGTTACACGGTGAGCCACATGGTGACGCCCTGGCAGCGTCCTTGCTCACTTCGGTCTCTAGTCTGGACCACCTCGATGGGACCAGGATACTCGGGTTATAAAAAAAAAATGTTTAATATTTAAAAATATTTGATACAGCTATTTTATCAATTTGGTGCTTCTTCCGTAAACACATATTTTATTCAATCAATTTATCAAAATGATAACAAAAGAATTTATAGATTACATTGCATAAAGACAAAATAAGCTTTTGAAAAATACATTTAAACCATTAGAAGTATAAAAATGCATTTGTGAACCCCATGTAGAGACAGCCACTTAAGATGACCAAATCCCCAATTAAACACTTATTGATTGGATTCTTACCATTTATGCAGTAATTTTTTATACATTTAAACTGAGTAGAGCTTCTGATAGTGACTTGATTTATGGTCTTATGGGTAATCTATTCAGCCAAACGAATTTAAGGTCATAATAAAGTTACAGTAAACCAATAGAGAATTGATGGGACAGAAGAACAACATTTCGCGTTACGAATGAGCAAAAGTACTCGCAGTATATTTATGGTTGTCAGAAAGTAAGAAATACGCTAAATAAACAAAAGACTAGATAAACAATGATAACTATAATTTAAATTGTATATAATAAAATATGTTTAATATTTAAAAATATTTGATACAGCTATTTTATCAATTTGGTGCTTCTTCCGTAAACAAATATTTTATTCAATCAATTTATCAAAAATGATAACAAAAGAATTGATAGATTACATTGCATAAAAACAAAACAAGCTTTTGAAAAATACATTTAAACCATTAGAAGTATAACTTGACAAATACGATTTCAAGAGAACAATTTATCAATTAAGTGCATCTTTTTTTAAAAAATTGATGTTTTCAGTAACTTGATTTTCTGGAAACCATAATATTTTAAGAGCAGTTTAACAGTTGAATATACTATAATATTTTGTACAATTTTGTGAATGTGGTTGTGCTGACGTCTACAGGAGCAATCACATGTCATTATTCAAAGTTTAAAACATAAAACGATCATTGAACAAATAAAGTTGTTTATGACATTTCTATTTAATATTTCCAAACTGTAGTTAAATACAGTAAAGAATTTGGAACATTAAACAAATCAGACCATTTTGTAGTTGGAACACAGTGAATGATGCTCTTCCGTAAGCGTATCCATTCTTAATGAGCTGTACCAAAAGGTATTCATTTCCACTTTTGCCAACGATCTCAATATATATATATATATATATATATATATATATATATATATATACTATACTAAAAGGAGAATATAAACTCTTCTTAGAATATCCACGTAGGCACAAATAATCGTCCAATCAGAGAGTCCGAAGTTGCCACGTCATCTCATTTATTTTTTTCGTAAAAAATGAAAAAACAATGCAAAGGAAATGATCGAACTCGGGTTAGTACGACATAAATATAGGCCAGATACCACTAAGCTATTGAAAATTTCTTACACATATATACAAGAATCACTAAATATGTAATCACAAACTCTTATGTACATGTACAGTAATATGGATTCAACTTTCAAGAGACTCCAATACTTTGTTTTGTAAAAAAAAATAAAGTAAGTGACTAAACTAATATATTCTTTGAAAGTGTGAGAACATTGACAAATATGAAAAATCATAGATTTTTGTTTTCGTGACAAAGTTAAGAATTTTGTAAAAGTAAGTTTAACATATAAATTTTTGTGACAAATATGAAAAAGCATAGATTTTTGTACAATTTTGACAAAACAACTCAAAACATAGTTCTCTAATGTCTTAATAAAATATTTTTTAAGGGTGCAATAATTAAATATATCAATTCAATAAATTTTGTAATTTATAGAAAAAACAATAACACAACAAATTTTGAAACATTTGTTTAACCTATCGCTATCTTTTCATGAGAATCCAACTAAACAAGATAAAAAAAATTAGATTTATTTAATTACCATTTTATTCAATTTTGAATAATTTCAAATTGTAATAATGTATCTTTGTGAAGTTACAAAAAAATAATGTTCTTTCTTTATTACACTAGTATTATATATAGATTCCATATACACAAATAAATATAATATAACAACATAAGCTTACTTTCCCCGATTCATATGAATACTTTTTAAGTTATCCACCAAAGCAAATTAATTTAATCAATCAAATTGTTAGAATACAACAAATTAATATATAATTTTATTTTAAATTAAATTATTTAAAAAGTGTATTTTCAATTTAGGGGTGTTCAATCCGGATATCGGTTCGGTTTAGATTCGGTTTTCTCCGGTTTTCGGTATTTTGGTTAGTAAAATATAACTACCATTCTAAATCCATATTTACTTCGGTTCAGTTCGGTTTATATACCGTCGGTTTTTGGTTTATTCAGTTTTATACTAAAAGGGGAATATAAGCTCTTCTTAGAGTGTCCACGTAGGCACAAAAAATCATTCAATCAGAGAGTCCGAAGTTGCCACGTCATCTCATTTATTTTTTCGTAAAAAATGAAAAAACAATGCAAAGGAAATGATCGAACCCGGGTTAATACGACATAAATATAGGCCAGATACCACTAAGCTATTGAAACTTTCTTGCACATATATACAAGAATCACTAAATATGTAATCACAAACTCTTATGTACATTTACAGTAATATGGATTCAACTTTGAAGAGACTCCAATACTTTGTTTTGTAAAAAAAAATAAAGGAAGTGACTAAACTAATATATTCTTTGAAAGTGTGGGAACATTGACAAATATGAAAATCATAGATTTTTGTTTTCGTGACAAAGTTAAGAATTTTGTAAAAGTAAGTTTAACATATAAATTTTTGTGACACAAATAAAGTAGGCACAAATAATCGTCCAATCAGAGAGTCCGAAGTTGCCACGTCATCTCATTTATTTTTTTCGTAAAAAATGAAAAAACAATGCAAAGGAAATGATCGAACTCGGGTTAGTACGACATAAATATAGGCCAGATACCACTAAGCTATTGAAAATTTCTTACACATATATACAAGAATCACTAAATATGTAATCACAAACTCTTATGTACATGTACAGTAATATGGATTCAACTTTCAAGAGACTCCAATACTTTGTTTTGTAAAAAAAAATAAAGTAAGTGACTAAACTAATATATTCTTTGAAAGTGTGAGAACATTGACAAATATGAAAAATCATAGATTTTTGTTTTCGTGACAAAGTTAAGAATTTTGTAAAAGTAAGTTTAACATATAAATTTTTGTGACAAATATGAAAAAGCATAGATTTTTGTACAATTTTGACAAAACAACTCAAAACATAGTTCTCTAATGTCTTAATAAAATATTTTTTAAGGGTGCAATAATTAAATATATCAATTCAATAAATTTTGTAATTTATAGAAAAAACAATAACACAACAAATTTTGAAACATTTGTTTAACCTATCGCTATCTTTTCATGAGAATCCAACTAAACAAGATAAAAAAAATTAGATTTATTTAATTACCATTTTATTCAATTTTGAATAATTTCAAATTGTAATAATGTATCTTTGTGAAGTTACAAAAAAATAATGTTCTTTCTTTATTACACTAGTATTATATATAGATTCCATATACACAAATAAATATAATATAACAACATAAGCTTACTTTCCCCGATTCATATGAATACTTTTTAAGTTATCCACCAAAGCAAATTAATTTAATCAATCAAATTGTTAGAATACAACAAATTAATATATAATTTTATTTTAAATTAAATTATTTAAAAAGTGTATTTTCAATTTAGGGGTGTTCAATCCGGATATCGGTTCGGTTTAGATTCGGTTTTCTCCGGTTTTCGGTATTTTGGTTAGTAAAATATAACTACCATTCTAAATCCATATTTACTTCGGTTCAGTTCGGTTTATATACCGTCGGTTTTTGGTTTATTCAGTTTTATACTAAAAGGGGAATATAAGCTCTTCTTAGAGTGTCCACGTAGGCACAAAAAATCATTCAATCAGAGAGTCCGAAGTTGCCACGTCATCTCATTTATTTTTTCGTAAAAAATGAAAAAACAATGCAAAGGAAATGATCGAACCCGGGTTAATACGACATAAATATAGGCCAGATACCACTAAGCTATTGAAACTTTCTTGCACATATATACAAGAATCACTAAATATGTAATCACAAACTCTTATGTACATTTACAGTAATATGGATTCAACTTTGAAGAGACTCCAATACTTTGTTTTGTAAAAAAAAATAAAGGAAGTGACTAAACTAATATATTCTTTGAAAGTGTGGGAACATTGACAAATATGAAAATCATAGATTTTTGTTTTCGTGACAAAGTTAAGAATTTTGTAAAAGTAAGTTTAACATATAAATTTTTGTGACAAATATGAAAAAGCATAGATTTTTGTACAATTTTGACAAAACAACTCAAAACATAGTTCTCTAATGTCTTAATAAAATATTTTTTAAGGGTGCAATAATTAAATATATCAATTCAATAAATTTTGTAATTTATAGACAAAACAATAACACAACAAATTTTGAAACATTTGTTTAACCTATCGCTATCTTTTCATGAGAATCCAACTAAACAAGATAAAAAAAAATTAGATTTATTTAATTACCATTTTATTCAATTTTGAATAATTTCAAATTGTAATAATGTATCTCTGTGAATTTACAAAAAAAATAATGTTCTTTCTTTATTACACTAGCATTATATATAGATTACATATACACAAATAAATATAATATAACAACATAAGCTTGCTTTCCCTGATTCATATGAAAACTTTTTAAGTTATCCAGCAAAGCAAATTAATTAAATCAATCAAATTGTTAGAATACAACAAATTAATATATAATTTTATTTTAAATTAAATTATTTAAAAAGTGTATTTTCAATTTAGGGGTGTTCAATCCGGATATCGGTTCGGTTTAGATTCGGTTTTCTCTGGTTTTCGGTATTTTGGTTAGTAAAATATAACTACCATTCTAAATCCATATTTACTTCGGGTCAGTTCGGTTTATATACCGTCGGTTTTTGGTTTATTCGGTTTTTGGTTTATTTGGTTTTTGGTTTATTCGATTTTATACCAAAAAAACATAATTATGTAGTTTGAGATCATATTATATGAATTTTAGAGTCATATTGTCAACACAATCATTTATTAAAAATATATCACATGTTCAAATAAATGAACAAAAAAGTAAAAATGCTTCTACCATCAAATAAAATAATCAAATCTAGGGCTGAGCAAATAAACCGAACCCGAAAACCCGAACCGAATCCGATCCGATAAAAATGAATCCGAACCGATCCGAACCCGACGTAAATACCGAATGGATCTTGTTTTGTGGTATTTCGGGTTATGGATATTATCCGAACCGAACCCGAATCTAAATGGATATCCGATAGAACCCGAAATATTCAAAATCTCGAAAAGATCTCGTACCAAACATGATGTCAATTCCTAATATGTATCCAAAATACACTAAGAAATATTGAAAATCTAAAATACTTATCTATTACATGAAGGTTGATGGTTGAAGATGGCCGTTGAATCTTGAAGTATTTAGATTTAGATTTTGTTTTCGTTAAACAATGTTTCTCATTTCATGAGAACTTGGTTTTCGTTTTATGTTTTTATTTATTTGGTTTTCTTTTTATCAGTAAATATGTTTATTTTTCGTTTGACTTTGAATGATCACGGTTGATGTTGCTTACTTTTTGAATCGATTTTACTTAAGTTTTGGTTACAAAATAGGTACAAATCAGGTATTTTAAAACTGAAGAACCGATTTTACTCATGTTTTGGTTATAAAATAGGTAAAAATCAGGTACTTTTAAACCGAAAAACCGATTGGGACCCGAACCCGAAAGTATATTGGGTTGTACCGGTTCTTTGAAGATTTACTAACTCCGACCCGAATCCGATAGAACCCGAACCGGCCCCGAACCGAACTTTCATATAATCCGAATGGGGCTGATTTTGATAAACCCGAAAAACCGAAACCCGATTGGATAAAACCGAAACCCGATTGGGACCCCGAATGCCCATGCCTAATCAAATCTATAACTAAAATGAAAGCTTGAAATTTTGAAAATAAAAATATGAAACAAAACAGAAACATGAAAGAAAAGTTTTACCACTCTTCCATATTTAGTGTATATTAAAGTCATGCTTTTTCAATTGAACACGAAACTCTGTTTGTTTAAAGATAAAAAACAAATTGTGAAAATTTTCCCTTAATTATTGTCCATCAAATTTATAATCTTCATATTAATTTAGTGAAGACTAAAATAAAGCAAAAAGATCAAAAGAAGATTTAGAAAATAAGATGTATGAATTGCGATGTATTGTTATTTAATTATAGTTCAAGTGTTTTACAAATTAAGGTTTTTATTACTATAAAATTATGGTAATAGATATTAGCACAAATTCAATTTATGCAACAAATAGATTTTCATGTATTGTTATAAAATAGATACATATTTACATGTTTCTACTTTTAATCGGTTTTGTTCGGTTTATTCGGTTTAATCGGTTATATACCAAACCATATCCAAATCCTACGGTTTTTATAAAATTATATCCACTCGGTTTATATGGTATATACCAAAACCAAACCATATTGTCTATTTCAGTTTGGTTCGGTTCGGTTTGGTACGGTTCGGTTTTACCATATTGAACAGCCCTAATTTTCATTAAAAATAAAATAATACATAAGTAAAACTGATTTGATGGTAATTTTTATAACATATATATATATATATATATATATATATTATGTGAATAAAAGCTTAATATGGAAAACAAATCTTAAATACAAAAAACTCTAAAATTAACAAAAAAAAACTAATAAAAATTAAACTATGATATCAATTGAAAGCTTTTTAGACAATAATACAATATTTAAGCGATAAATAGACAAATTTGATTTTTTTTCCAGCCAAAAGTTTATTATTAATTAGTATCAGTTATTTTAAGATGTTTAAGAAAGGATGGACTTAAATGATATATGAACTATGAATAGTAGTACTTTGTAAAACTGACTTAGATAACACATCTGCACATCATTTTCAGTCCTTTTTGATGCCTAATTCAATTTCTTCAGAGTAGTTATTCTACAAAGAGATCGTATGAGATATTGTTTTGATATTTTGATTTGTTTCTTGATTGTTAAGAAGATTGATAACTGTAAAAATGTCTCCTTCGAATATTATATGTCTATAACCGAATCCCCAACATGAGACAACTTTGTTTAAAAAAAGTAAATAATTTCATTTTTCTTATATTATATAATAAATATATATTATTTACTGATAATAAAAATATAGTTATTCATCTATCACAAATATGTGAATCAAGTACAACAATCAAACAAAATAATGATTTCCACAAAGAAATTTTAAAAAATATATTTATGTTAGGTAGTCTTATTTTATAGTATTTAAATAATGTAATACAATATTATACATTATTTTTTTAGAATTGAGAAATACATATATATCAGTTAGGCAAATTAAGCGATAATTAGACCAATTTGATTTGTTTTTTTGCCAGCCAAAAGTTTATTATTAAGTAGCATCAGTTATTTCAAGATATTTAAGAAAATATTGACTTAAATGATATATGAACTATAAATAGTAGTACTTTGTAAAGCTGACTTAGATAACACATCTGCACATCATTTTCAGTCTTTTTTTATGTCTAATTCAATTTCTTCAGAGCAGTTATTCCACAAAGATATCGTATGAGATATTTTTTTGATATTTTGATTTGTTTCTTGACTGTTAAGAAGATTGATAACTGTAAAAATGTCTCATTCGAATATGATATGTCTATAACCGAGTCCCCAACATGAGACAAGTTTGTTTTAAAAGTAAATAATTTTATTTTTCTTATATTATATAATAAATATATATTATTTACTGATAATAAAATATAGTTATTCATCCATCACAAATAACTATGCAAATATGTGAATCAAGTACAACAATCAAACAACATAATGATTTCCAAAAAAATTAAAAAAATACATTTATGTTATATAGTTTTATTTTATATTCTTTAAATAATGTAATACAATATTATATATTATTTTTTTAGAATTGAGAAATACATATAATATCTTATCCGTGCGTAGCACGGTTAACAAATCTAGTAAGTTTAAAGCGAGGCTGCCAATAGAACACATATTCTGCGCGATTACATTTATTTAAACTAATCAAAACCAATCATCCTCCTCCTTGGAATTATTAATTTAATCCAATAGTATTGGAAAATAAATTTGTGTAGAATTTGTGAATTTTGAGAGTTGTTAGATTTAAAAAAGTTATGTGGATTGTGAAAATTTATATATATTGACTTATGAAATTTGATCATAATTTTTTTAGATTGATATAGATTTTCATGAATTTGTATTACCTCTTTTCTATCATTTTTTGTAAAATAAATATAGAATATATTTATTTTCTAAATCATATAGCATGATTATTTATTTTTACTTTAAAATTAAAAAAAAATAATACTGATACATACAAAATTGAATTTTTTTTCTTAAATATCCATTTTAAAAGATTTTGTCACAAAAAGAGCATAATAAAAAAGAAAATGACCGAAAGAAGTTTCATTAAAAATATAAAAGACTATTTTACCCGTTGCGGTATATATGTAATAAGTAATGAAAAATAAAAAAATAAAAAGTTGTTTTTATATATTTTTTTAAAATTCGAACATTTTTATAATTTTTATAAGATTTCTATTTTATAAAAAAATATTTTTTTTGAATTTTATTTTTGAAATTCAAAAAAGAAAAATTGAAACTATTTAAAAAAAATATTTTAAAATTATTAAGATTTGTAAATGTAATTATTATTATTTATATTAAAAAATGTAATATTTTTAAAAATAATTATATATTCAAAAATGTAAAAGTATCTAAATGTAATGAATTATAGTTTTGAACATATAATTTGGATTTAAAGTGCAAGAGATATTTGGTAAGAATAATTATTTTGTTTTCTAGTATTTTTATCACAAGGATTTTGAAAATCACATGGATACATATGATATTTTCAAAGTTGAGTCTTATGAGTAAAAATGAATATAATTCATCTCCCAATAGCAGTAGATTTAGGTAGAATTAGAAAATCAATAATAATCAAACTTTTTGAATAACAAGAGATTTGAAAGAATTTTGAAAATTCTTAAACCAATAATAGTAGATTCTACTAAGATTTTTGAAATCTAAGAACCAATAACAATAGATTCTTAAAATTCACAAACTCTACACAAATTCATCTCCCAAAAACCCCCTAAGTATAAGCTGAACCAAAAGAGGGAAAGAAAAAGAGAGAGTTTTTCTCTCTTGGCAATTGGGCGCCAAAGGTTTTGACTCGCCGCCGTCTTGCCACCGTGGGTGAGCCTCACGCTCATCAACGAGAATCTCGTCCTCTCTCCCTCTTCTCTGTCTCTTGTTTCTGGCGGATCATCGATGGGTTCTTTGGATCTGGTGGTTTCGGGATCGCACAATCCATGGAATGCTCCAGCCTCCCCTCCTGTTGCTGCTCTGCGTCCTGCGTTTGAGGTTTTGAA
Organism: Brassica napus; assembly: GCF_020379485.1. Classification (NCBI taxonomy): domain Eukaryota; kingdom Viridiplantae; phylum Streptophyta; class Magnoliopsida; order Brassicales; family Brassicaceae; genus Brassica; species Brassica napus. Next base: position 13,385,817 of record NC_063445.1, on the reverse strand, counting down.
TGGTGTTGATGCGCTAGAGATTTCAGAGGAAGTGTTTATGAGTTCTGTTCCGCTTTGGAAGGCTTGTGTGGTGGGGTATTTCATTGGGGATGCTCCTCATGTGGGATCCATTCATGCCATGGTGAATCGAATCTGGACTACTCCTGGAGTAAAGCAGAAGATCGATGTCCAATTCTTCAGTAAAACTACTGTCTTGTTTCGTATTGAAAATGAAGATCTACGCCAGCGGGTTCTCAGTAGACGCTACTGGCATGTGGCTGATGTTCCTCTGGTTGTGAACATCTAGACTCCTGAGACGGCAGCTTCGCCGCCTGACTTGACTGTGATGCCACTTTGAGTTGATTTTAAGTTTGTGCCTTGTTATTTGTTTTCTCATAAGGGACTTAAGTGTGTCTCCTCACCAGTGGGGAAATTTGTCAAGCTTCACCCTTTTACTGAGAGGTGTACTAGATTGGATGTTGCAAGGTTGCTGTTAGAAGTTAATTTTCATGAACCGCTTGTGGAGAGTGTGAAGTTTACTGATCGGGAAGGCTCCAAAGTTGAAGTTGCGGTTAGCTACCCATGGCTGCAATCCCGCTGTAACATATGTAGCAGATGGGGTCACAAGGGCTCGGAGTGCACGTCAAAGCAAGTAGTAATTCTCAGTAAGACTATAGAGGATAAACCAGTGGACGATAATCACGTTGGGGCTGATCATGGAGTTCAGGTAGAGGATATTTCGGAGAATGTAGTGGATGGGGAAGTAAATGAGACTAGGAACTCCTCTGTGGGGGCTCTATTGGCGGAATTGGAAGCTCTCCCAGTATCAAAGTTGGCTAATTGAGTGGTGGCTGATCAGTTAGCAAATGCAGTTGAAGTCGTTGAACTAGATGCAGGAAAGATGAATGAAGGAGGGGAGAATCAGGGGTGGAAGGAAATACCAAGTCGAAATCTCCCATCTCTTGACGACCCAGAGGTAGTAAAGACTTCTTTTGATGTGGCTTCTGCGAGTGACTGTTTCTCCGTCCCGGTTCAAAGTGTTGGAGACATTAAATGAAGAGAATGAGTTATTGGAGGAGGGTGAATTTTTGGTAGAGGAGGAGGATACAAGGGTTGATGAGAGTGCAAAGGAGGGTCATGATAGAGTGCTGGCCACAAAAAACCATGTCAAGACAAGCAAGAGTGGTACGAAAGCTTATAGGAAGCCTATTCGAACGACTCGAGATTTGAAGCTTCAAAATATGCAGGGGCCTTTAAAAAACTCTTCCTCACGGAAGATATGACGAGTTTCTTTTCATGGAATACGCGGGGATTTAATTTACCGCACAAACACAAAGCGCTTCAAGACTGGGTTACAGTGGAAAAAGTGTGTTTTGGAAGTCTTACTGAAACTCGTGTACAGGAAGGGAAGCACGCTGGTATTATGGCTTCGGCTCTGCCTGGTTGGCAAGTAATTACTAATTATGATCATGATCCTTTGGGACGGGTTTGGTTTGCTTGGAGTGAGGATGTGGTTGTAACTCTGCTTCACAAAAGTGCCCAAGTGATCAGTTGCGCAGTACAAAAACCAGCAACTGGAGAACAATTTATTTGCTCAACTATTTATGCATCAAATCTTACTGTGGAGAGAAGACTGCTTTGGGAGGATATTCGAGGTACAAAAGCTGCTTATGCTCATCTATCACTACCCTGGATACTGCATGGTGATTATAATGTCACACTCTCATCTTCCGAGCACTCACAGTGCCAAGACTATTTGGGTGATCAATCTGGTATGAGGCAGTTTCAGGAGCTGGTGTCTGATTGTAATCTTCTGGATTTACCTTACGTAGGTTCAGTTTCACGTGGTGGAACAAGAGAGGTTTGGACCCGGTGGGTAAGAAGTTGATATGGCCCTGATTAACGGTGACTGGCTAAGGTTCTTTCCCAGTCATATGCCAAATTTGATGCAGGGGGGTTTCAGATCATGCCTGCTGCAAACTCTATCTGAGCGTCAGGTCAACTCGAGGAAACCATTCAAGTTTTTTAACTTCTTGCTTGAGAACGAGGAGTTGATGCCCCTGGTTTGCCGGAAGTGGACAGAAACTGAGCCTTTATACCACTCCAGAACAACACTACACCGTTTCCATCAGAAACTGAAGACCTTGAAACATGATATTCGCTCGCTCAACAGAACCAGTTTCGGAGACCTCCCTATACAAACGAAACAGGCATTCGAGGACTTATGTATCTGTCAAAATCAGATTTTGGCTAACCCATGCACTACTACTTTCCAGGCTGAGGCTGACGCAGCTCGGAAGTGGAACCATCTTGCTCGTCAGGAGGAACAGCTCTATCGGCAGAAGTCTCGCATTCAGTGGCTTGAGCTGGGGGATCAGAACACTCACTTTTATCACAATGCTTGTCGGGAGAGAGCAGCAAAGAATAACATAAACATTCTTTACACGGAGGAGGGTGAGGTTTTGACGAATCTTTCAGACATCAAACGCGAAGCAATTAGCTATTTCCAGAGATTTATGCAGTCTCAGCCGGATAATGTAAGTGTCTCAATGGAGGAGCTGCGGGATCTTCTCAGCTATAGATGTCTCATGACATCAACTGAAATTCATGCTACTCTGCTGTCCCTACCAAATGGAAAGGTTCCCGGTCCAGATGGTTTTACAAAGGAATTTTTCGTGGCAATGTGGCCCATTGTGGGGAGGGACTTCATTACCGCTATCCAGTCATTCTTTCATTTTGGATTCTTGCCAACTGGGGTGAACGCTACTATCCTGGCCCTGATACCCAAGAAGATCTCAGCTCAGACGATGAAAGACTTTCGTCCAATTGCTTGTTGCAATCTGATGTACAAGGTCATTTCAAAGCTCCTATCTAACAGGTTAAAGAAGATACTACCTTCTCCTATTGAGCCAAATCAATGCGCTTTCATCAAGGGGAGAATACTGCTGGAGAATGTGTGTCTAGCAAACGAATTGGTTAAAGGTTATCATCTGGAGGTTGCTACTGATAGGGCAACTGTTAAATTCGACATTTCAAAAGCATTTGATACGGTGAAATGGGGATTTATTGTCTCAGTGTTACAGGCGATGGGGCTACCAGAGCTGTTCATTCATTGGATTCACCTATGTGTTTCTACAGCTTCGTTTTCAGTGGCTATCAATGGAGAGTTGGAAGGGTTCTTCACAAGTGCGAGAGGTATAAGACAAGGATGTTCATTGTCACCATATCTTTATGTGATTCTGAACAACGTCTTATCCAAGCTCTTAAACAAATCAGCGGCAGATGGAAATTTTGGGTTTCATCCAAATTGCAGAGCGGTGAAACTCACTCATTTGAGTTTTACGGACGATATTCTAGTTTTCACTGATGGGAAAGTTTCATCTTTGAATGGGTGATTGAAGTGATGGATCAGTTTGCTAGTATGTCGGGTCTGCACATAAATGTGGCGAAGTCTGCTCTGTATGCAGCGGGTCATAACAAGCATCTTATGCAGCAGTACGCTGAGAATAGAGGTCTCTTAGTGGGATCTCTACCCTTCAGATATCTTGGACTTCCTCTAACATCAAGGGTGTGGACTAGAGTTGATTATGAGCCTCTCATTGATAGGATTCGAAACAAGTTCCTGGCTTGGTCCCACCGGTCCTTATCTTTTGCGGGCAGGCTACAACTGATAAAGTCGGTCATCTCTAGTATCATCAACTTCTGGTGCACCGCGTTTATCTTACCAATGGCTTGCTTGGATGAAATAGAGAGGCTTTGTAGTGCTTTCATGTGGTCTGGATCGCCAAATGATCATCATAAAGCAAAAGTTGCTTGGAACGATCTCTGCCTACCGAAATGTGAAGGTGGTTGGGGATTAGAAAGCTCCGAGAAACATCTAGAGTGTTCGCTCTGGGACTTATATGGCGTCTCTTCTCCTTGTCGGGATCAGTTTGGGTGGCTTGGGTTGGAGCGGAGTTACTACGAGGTGGTTCCTTTTGGGACGCAAAGGACACTAATAGGGGATCATGGCTCTGGCACAAATTGCTTCAGCTCAGACCGGAGGCATCAAGTTTCATGCGCTGTGAAGTTAGAAGTGGTGACTCGACTTTCTTCTGGTTTGACAACTGGTTAGGCACTGGAAGTATTATTGACACAACATGAGATATGGGACTGCAGTACTTGGGTATTCCTCGACAAGCTCGTGTAGTTGAAGCGTGTCCAAATGAGGCTTGGGGTATGCGTGGGCGAGGGAGGAGAGTGTTTGGTGATGTGTATACTGCCATTGAAAATGCTCAGAAACCAGACGCTATGACGGGAAGTGATGTTATTTTATGGAGGCACAATGAGGAGGATTTTAAGGACCATTTCTCAGCGGCGAGAACATGGGATCAGATTAGAGTTCGGGGGCCAGAAGTACCTTGGCATCATCTAGTGTGGTTTACCCAAGGAGTACCACGCCACACTTTCATTGTTTGGCTGACGTTTAAGGATAGACTCTCTACAGGAGTCCGTATGCGACAGTGGGGGATCACACAGGGTTGTATGTTATGTGGAGAGCCTGACGAGAGCAGGGACCACCTGTTTTTTTGCTTGCCCTTATACGTTTACGGTCTGTTCTAATCTAAATGCTACTCTGCTAGGCACCGCTGCTTCTCTGGATTGGACGACGACAGTGACTTCTTTGCTACGGCGCAATAGAAAAAAGATGGATGCTATCCTTTTGCGAATGATCTTCCATACAACCATTTATTTGGTTTGGAAGGAGTGCAACTCTCGTAGACACTTGGGGCCTTGGGTAACTACAGAAGCGATTACCAGGCAGATTGATAAAGCAATCCGAAACAGGATCTCTTCGTTGAAGTACACTGGGCAACATAAGTTGGAAGGTCTGTTCCGTCGATGGGTGGAAGTATATATTCGACAATAGGAGCTGGATGATTTAATTTGATCCAAATAGAAACATTACATAAGAGTTTTTTTCCATTTTTTTCACTTGTAAATGCCATTTTATTTTTTGATTAATAAATATAAAATTTAATCAAAAAAAAAAGAGAGAGATTAAAAGTCAAAATATATTATTAACGGGGGCAATGGTGAGCACTTAAGGAAGCCAGCCAAGCTTGGTCAGACGAGGAGCCTATGAAATGAATGTCCCACACGATGAGATTCACGGTAGGACGCTCTGATAGGCTCGATTTCATATTCTCTCTATTTTTAATAACTACAGCCCACAAAATCACTCAAAATGAAATGAGCCACTAAATCTCCTATTTGTAAACAACATGTATTTTTTTTTCTTTTAAATTCAAACTAAATTTTGACATGTGCAACCGTGCCGATGATTATTTTCATTTTTATACATATAAATATTGGATTTATATGATTAGTGGTATATAATTTTATTGTTTATCATATTACTAATAGTTTAATATAATATTTTCTAACACAACAATTTTATAGTTTACACGTAGTAATTTAATTCATTGTTTCAAATTATTAGTGATATATCTCTTATTAAAACGTGAACATTAACTAAAATCTGTGATATTTACGAAAAATTCTGTTTAATTTAATATAATTTAGATATTAATTTTCTTATGATTATACTTGTATTTTAGATTTAAGTCATACATATATGTTAATCGAATTATTTGTATGAATTAAATCTTTGATTGAGTAACATATATTAAGTGTAATTTATAAAATGTTCGCTTCATTTAAATTATTAAATCGGAAATTGTAATGTATTGCGTTTGTTTTTGTCCTTTTAAACCAGAATTTTTCTTTATTATCTATATTTAGGTTTCTTATGTTGTCTCACTACAAAAAAAAAAGTCTACATTTATAGCATATTGTTATAGCACGGTTTACTGAACTGTTATTGTAGATGATTTAGAAATTTCAGTATTATATAGTAGAGTTAGACAAACGCTATGATAGAATCGAACGTAAAATATCATTTAATTAATGCTATTTTGAAAACTAAATGAGAGTGAAGATAAAATTATTGATTCCGCCGATACTTAGCGGGAAATTAGACTTAGGCGCCAAAGACATTTTTAAGCGGTTTCATTAATGCTATCGAAGACAAATAATAGCATTTTCTAATGCTAAGAAAATCTATTTGAACCCCTAAACCCTAAACGTGGTTTTAAACCCTAAACTTTAAAAGCGACCCTTAAAACTCTAATATTTTCATAATATAACTTCAAATCTTAAAATTGAACTCAAAATCGAATTTTCAATCTTAAACTATAATTTCCTAAACACAAATATTTAATCTTCAATCAAACTCTAAACTATACATTCAATACTCTAAATAAAACTTCAAATCTAAATTATTAAAATTTTACCTACAAATTTTATATCTAGTATTCAAATTTATTATTTTACAACTTTAATCCAAAATACTAAATATTAACCTTAAACCTCTTATTCCAACATCCAAACCTTAAATTACAAAACTAAATGTTAACCCTAAACCTCTTATTTCAACTTTTGAATCAAACATCCATATTTATAAACAAATTATAAATCAGATTTATGTCTAAACATACAAATTTTAAAATGATGACCAAACTTTATATCCTAACACTAAATTTAATTAATTATAAACTCCAAAACATAAATTTTATATTCTAATCACTAAAAAATAAACACACAAAATTCAAATGCAAAACTTTTATTTCAAATTTTATATATAATTCTTTAAATTTAGACATTTTAAAATAATTATAGATAAAGAAAAATATAGTTTTTATTAGTTTTTTGGCCTTTGGTTGATTTTGATCCAAAGGCTCAAAATCACTCTTTTGTGATCTTCATCCTTCTTTCTTATTGGTCCATTCTTCAAAATTTCAGATTAAAAAATGCTATCGTAGAAGGATTATCTATGATGGCTGCCGATTACATAGCATTTATGAATTCGCTATCAAACATTTAATATAACATATTTCTTGGGCTAACAATGTACATATTTATTGTAATGTCTATTGATGATTTAGACTTTTCTACTCCAAAATTCTTGGATTAGTTACAATGAATCTTTCAATGTTAAACTTTTATTTGCAATTCTTCATCTATCATACATCATGTTATATAATTAACACTTAAACCTACAACTACATTTGATAAACTCCACTAAAAACAAAAGTATTCACATGAAATATATTTTTTCAATCATTCATCTGTTATTTATGTTAATGACATAAATTGGTACAATACCGATTGCACATTCAAAATTGCACAAGATAAATGAAAAAAAAATTATATTAATGAACAATATATGAATATGGACTATATAAAAATAAGCTTGATTATATTTTTGTAAATAAACAGCCATATACTTCTATCACTGAAAAATAAAACTAAAACGATCACTATATTTAATAACAGAATGAGGATGAAGAACCCATACCTGAGGCCTACAGCGAGACACCGAGCGCTTCTTCCAAACACACACACACACCCAACAGCCGGTAAATATATCCCACAGCCGCAATAAAGAGACACTGAGACCTCATCGAAACAAAAACACAACAACCGAGACAGCTGCAAAAAAACGGGCAAAAGAAGACCGACATACTAGAACCAGGTTAAGCTCGAAGACCTGCAAAGGAAATCAAGAACAAGCACTACCATGGACCGTAAATGAGAGTACACGACATTGGGATGTTCTAAACTCTGAATGGAGTCACCAGGAGAGCAATAGGACCTCATACCACGAGATACCACAACACTCATCACCATACGCCGCCATCGAGAACCAAGAAGCGGTAACCGTTCGCTTCTAAAGGTTATACCCGGTGACAACTGTTCAACCACCAAATAAATACGGGCAAAACAATAATGAAGCCGTCAACAAGCTTCAATATAAGAGACTGGAAGAGGCAAGACAAATGGATGGGATATTGCCAGTGCTACATCAAAGAAGCCATAGGAAACAACAAACAAACCGTAACGTGGCGAGACCCCACACACCAACACCGCTAGATCCAATACACGCCAGACCCATTGGCTAAACATGTCTTCGAGTAGCAGAATCTCCGAGGCAACCATGGTAGATTAGAACAGGGCATGACTCACCATGACACTGAGACTGAGCAACTGCACCAGTCTCCGACACCGCGCCAGGAGAAGTAAAGAGAGCAGATCCATGACCTACGAACCAGAACCACTGACAGCTTGGAGCCACCTCCACGCGCAATCAAATCGCTGAAGATCAAAAGTCAAATTGCTCTTAAGAAACTTAAAAACCGAGGCCCGCCGTAAGCCACCACATTTCCTCCCGTTGAGGTTCCAAAGACCAACAAAGATCAAGCCAGAGTCGTGCTTCCTCGCGAGCGGAGGCCCAACCAGACAAACCTTCGGATTCAGAGCAACGAGCAAAGCGGAGGAAAGAGGTGACCATGAAGGAACCAAATTTAAACTGATGATGGGGAAGAGAGGACGATGGCACCGGCATGCGCAACTCACGCGTGGGCCGGATGCCAAAGATAACTTAGATATGTTTCTGAAGTCGAGAGAGAGAGTTTAAGAAGAGAGAGTAATACTTTTTTTGTATAATTTTTGTAACACGTATCTTGATATTTAGATATATGTGATCCATTCTGTTTTTTATATGTTTAAATATGGTGGTACTAGGTTTTTTTCCTACCGTTTTCTGTTGATTGAATACGCTTGTAGGTGTATCAGATTGGAAGGTTTTTGCAACTAGACTATATGTATCATATAAGTGATGCATATCTAGTGCTCTTATAAAACTATAGAGAAACTTCTTGTTAGAAAAAGGCAGGCCCCTACTGCTGCTGTATTGGCAAGTGTGACTCAAAACTTGGAGTCAAACCAAAACAATACCCCAACTTGGGTCAAAGGCAAAAGTAACCTAAAAGGCTATTGAAATTACAACTATCCCCTTGTGACCAAACAAAAAAACGGAATTTTTTTTACGTTTCTACCCCTCGCAAGTCGTCTGTTTAGACGACTTGAAAATAAGTCGTCCAGACGACTTAACTGAAAGTCGTCTGGACAGTTAGTCTTAAACATTATTTAAAAATTTTGTAAAAAATATTTTGATAAGTGAAAAATGGGAATTATGTAATTAACATATGTCTTAGGAGGTATAAATTAAGATATAACAAATTTCAATTGTTTTCAGCATAGATGAGTGAAAGTAGTGAGTCATGATATTCTTTAGTTTATGTTTCATCAACATATGTTGTAGTATTGTATGTGTTCTTAGGGTTAGATTTTGGAAAGCATTAAAACCGTTTTTGAAAATTTTTAAAATTACTTATGCGTGTTCATTTCTGTGTATAGTAAACACTATTTAAGTATAATTTGATTTTATAACGTGGTTAGTTAGTTAATCTAGTCATTTTAGTTTAGGGGTTCATTTTAGGGTCTAGGACGACTTAATATTTTGTCGTCTGAAAACAGACGACTAAATATTAAGTCGTCTGTTGTACATTATCAGCCAGAATAAGTCGTCTAAACCGGACCAAACCTTAAAGTTTACCAATGTACTTTTAAAGCTAACCGGATTATTTACCCAATATATAAGGTGATTTTTTTTTTTGTTTCATTTTTCGCGAAATTCAGAAACCCTAACAGTTCTCTCTCAAAACCCTAACAGTTCTCTCTCAAAGGCGATTTCGAATTCCCACGATTTCCGAACAAACCATCGTTCTCAACGTCGGCTATCTATCTCACTTCATTCTCACCGTTGTCGCCGCAGCTTCTTCTAACCCTAGCGCCGCCGATTCCTCTAAACCCTAGCGCCGCCGATTCCTCTAAACCCTAGCGCCGCCGCTTCCACTATTTCCGAACAAACCGTCGCCCTCGCCACCGTGGTCACCAACGTTCTCACCGCCGCTTCCTCTAAACACTAGCGCCGCCGCTTCTTCTAAACCCTAGCGCCGCCGCTTCTTCTCTGTAAACCTTAGCGCCGTTTCTCTGTAAACCCTAACGCCGCTAAGTCATCAATCTCGAGGAAAAGATGAACATAAAACGTTGTCTCTATCAATTTACTCATTCTCACCGTTTCACGTTTATTTTTTCAGATCTATAACCGCAATGACGAGTACTCCAACTCCTTCTGCGACTGGAAGACTTGTAAGTAATTTAAGTCGTCCGGCTTTGTCTTCCAACTGGACGACTTAGTAGATGACTTAAATATAAGTCGTCCATTTGGAAGACTTTCCAGACGACTTAATTATAAGTCGTCTACTAAGTCGTCTGGACTTATATTGTTGTCTTTGATTATTTTGCAGACAAAAAGGATGGATATTCCAGAACTCCCCCGTAGGTTATACACATCAGGGGAAGAGCCAGAAGCCCACAATAGCATTTCGTATCATACGGATAACAGCAAGTTGCATACTGCTCTTAGGAAAGCTCTTACTGATGACGAATTTGAAGAGCTCAAGGAGTCGAGTTTGGGAGTTTTCATCAAGTTCAAGGAGCAGGGATTTGGTTGGGCTTCAAGGCTGGTTCACTACATGCTCAGTTTCAAGCTGGACATTAAGAAGAAGTATGAGATGTGGTCTCTCGTTGGTCCAGAACCTTTGAGGTTTTCACTGTTAGAGTTTGAAAACCTCACTGGTCTAAACTGCGAGTACATCGAGGACCTTGAGACACCAAAATGTGACGTTACCCCAGAGATGGTTTCTTTCTGGGGGATGCTGGGAGTTCATCTGGAAGCTGGGCCAACTACTGATCAGATAATAGCAGCACTGAAGAGATGCGGGGATTGGTCCAGGGAAGATCGCAAGCGGCTCGCGTACCTCTCCATCTTCACTGGATTCATTGAAGGGAGAAAGTTTTCAACCGCTACACGATCTACTCTGGCAAGGCTAGTGATGGATTTAGAACGGTTTGAGAATTATCCATGGGGGAGAGTCGCGTTTAAGGTGCTGATGGACTCTTTGTGGAACAAAGAAATTGCTGGCTGTTACACCGTGGATGGGTTTATACAAGTTCTTCAAGTCTGGACGTACACAGCTATGCCGGAATTGGGTGCTAGTATTGGTGGTCCCAGAGCAGACAGTCCGTCTCCACCGATACTGGCTTACGAGGGCAGCAGAGGCCGCAGATCAATGAAAGCTGCTATCTTGAGTCAGGTATTTACTTCAATCCAAAAGACTGCGCAGACGACTTATTATAAGTCGTCTGGAAGGTCGTCCAGCTTGACGACTTATCGGACGACTTATAATAAGTCGTCTGGAAAGTCTTCCCAGCTGGACGACTTATCGGACGACTTAATTAAGTCGTCTGGAAAGTCTTCCATCTGGACGACTTATTAGACGACTTATAATAAGGCGTCTGGAAAGTCTTCCCAGCTGGACGACTTATCGGACGACTTAATTAAGTCGTCTGGAAAGTCTTCCATCTGGACGACTTATTAGACGACTTATTATAAGTCGTCTGGAAGGTCTTCCATCTGGACGACTTATTAGACGACTTATAATAAGGCGTCTGGAAAGTCTTCCCAGCTGGACGACTTATCGGACGACTTAATTAAGTCGTCTGGAAAGTCTTCCATCTGGACGACTTATTAGACGACTTATTATAAGTCGTCTGGAAGGTCTTCCAGCTGGACGACTTAGTAGACGACTTATAATTAAGTCGTCTATTTAGTATTTTTTTTCAAATATCTAACTCGATTCTTCTATTTACTGCAGACCCGCGTGATCAACTTTGTTGAGAAGGACATTAGTGAAATGTGGCCAAAATGGGACTCTGAGGTTGAGGACCTGCCCGCGGAGAACATCATTAAAGTCATGTATGAGCGGAGACCGTGGAAGTGGACCATGGATTGCTGGGAAGTCACTGGTACTAAGGTCAATACAAAACCTAAGGTTGTGACTCCATCGAAGAAGGCCAAAGAGATGGTTGTGTTGGAGGAGGAGGAGGAGGAGGAAGACAATCCAAGACCTCGGAAGAAAGCTCGTAAAGAGGCTCCTGAAGAGGCTAGAGAAGAGGCTAGAGAAGAGGCTAGAGGGGTGACCAGAGAGGAGTTGGAAATTATGTTCAAGGGCGTAGCTGAGGCTATGAAAAAAGGGTTTAATAAGTGCATGAGGGAGTTTAGGAAGTTGTCTGATAGATTGGAAGCTGTGGAGAAGAAGGTTGGTGTCACCAATCAGGCTACCCCTCCACCTCTAACCAATCAGGCTACCCCTCAAGATAAACAGCCTACCCCTCTTGCCAAAGAAACCGGGGGTAGAAACAAACAGGCTACCCCTCATGCCAATGAAACCGTGGTTAGTAACCAGCCTCCTCCTCATCAAACCAAACAGCAGCCTCCTCCTCCTCAAAAGAAACAGCAGCAGCCTCCTCCTCTTCAAAAGAAACAGCCTCCTCCTCAAAAGAAACAGCCTCCTCAAATCAAAGATGTTAGTATCAAATCCAGGGTTAACTAGTTGTCCAGACGACTGTAAAAGTTGTCTGGACGACTAGTTGACCCTGGACGACTTAAACGTAAGTTGTCTGGACGACTAGTTGACCACGGAAGACTTAATTTTAAGTCGTCCAGGGTCAACTAGTCGTCCAGACAACTTTTATTTAAGTCGTCCAGGGTCAACTAGTCGTCCAGACAACTTTTATTTAAGTCGTCCAGGGTTAACTAGTCGTCCAGACAACTTTTATTTAAGTCGTCCAGGGTTAACTTGTGTGCAACTTTTATTGCAGAGATGGTTGCCGGAGGATACAGCAACCGAGGCGAACTCGGTAAATAAAGCAGATGGTGTCACCTCCAAAGAGATTGTTGCTGTCACTTCCACCGATCACCAACCGAGCCTCGCTTCCACAGATCAACAACCGAGCCTCGCTTCCACCGAGCCAAGCGATCCAGTTTCACAACCGAGCCTGGTTGTATTGGACAAGCGTGCAAAGAGTAAACGAGCGAAGAAACCTGCTCCTACTGTGAGATCTCCTTATATGGCAGAGAAAAAAAAAGATAAAGTGGCAGCCTATAATCCATTTCCGCCAGTAAACAAAGAAAAGTTGAAGGAACTCGCTGATTGGTTGAAAACTGATCCGTAAGTGATTGCTTTACCCATAATAGCTTGATTTAGTCGTCCAAAACTGATTGCTTTTTTGTTTGCAGTCATTATTTAACTAAGATCGAGGACAAACCACGTACATCACCAACAAGGTGGTACCACTTCCTCCGGACAGCCAGAGGATGGCTGGAAGACTGCGTAAGTCTTCTGCACACGATTTAAGTCGTCTACAAAGTCGTCCAAGTAGACTACTTTCCAGACGACTTAAAGATAAATCGTCTGGAAAGTCGTCTACTTGGACGACCACGTAGACGACTTAAATATAAGTCGTCTTCGTCTGGTAACTTCTAACTTGTTATATTTAATATGCAGCATATAGATGCTTGGATTAATGTGCTAAGGCAGAGGTATCAGGAGAACCCACAAGCTTTCAGGAGCGAGCGAATGTGCTTCCTGGATCACAACTTTTCTCAGTCTTGGAGAGAGCAGTATCAGCTCTTCAAAACATCGGAACCTGATCACAAAGGTTTAGGAAGAGTTCTACCTGGTGGGGCGTCGTATTTTTATGACGGATCAATACCTTCATTTTGCCAATCAAACAAGAAGTGGGGGGAGGACATTGATGATATCTATGCGCCAGTGAACTTGGACGACAAGCATTGGGTTGCTATTTGGATATCGATCCCTAAGAGGCACATAGTCGTCTGGGACAGCATACCTTCATCTAGTGTACCAGACGCATGGGATGCGATAATGGAGCCTTTTCTCCAGATGGTCCCTTATCTGCTTGTTGAGTGCGCAGCCACCGACGAAATGCGGGTCAAATACGGGTTGGAGCCATACACATATGAGAGACCGCTGAAAGGTGTACCCACGGCCAACAATGGTGATTGTGGCGTGTACACTGTAAAGTACATTGAATGTCATGCGCTCGGGGGCTCCTTTGACCCTAAAGACTTTGCTAGGTGCAACGCGAAGAAAATGAGGGATAATATGGCGGTGGATATATGGAAGGAGCTTGTTGATCAGCATCTGAAAGAAAATGTGGATGGTGATAAGTTCGTGGGCATGTATGATTTTTGAACATGATTTTTGAACATGATTTTTTAACATGATTTTTGTATTTGAACATGATTTTTTAACATGATTTTTGTATTTGAACATGATATAAGTTGTCTGGAAGAAATAAGTCGTCTGGAAGGTTTTCCAACTGGACGACTTACAAATAAGTCGTCTGGAAGGTTTTCCAACTGGACGACTTACAAATAAGTCGTCTAGAAGGTTTGGACGACTTATTATAAGTCGTCTGGAAGGTTTTCCAACTGGACGACTTACAAATAAGTCGTCTAGAAGGTTTGGACGACTTATTATAAGTCGTCTGGAAGGTTTTCCAACTGGACGACTTACAAATAAGTCGTCTAGAAGGTTTGGACGACTTATTATAAGTCGTCTGGAAGGTTTTCCAACTGGACGACTTACAAATAAGTCGTCTAGAAGGTTTGGACGACTTGAAGGGATAGTAGAAGGTCGTCTAAAAATAAAATACACTTGAAGGGATAGTAGAAGGTCGTCTAAAAATAAAATACACTGGACGACTTAGTAGAAGGTCGTCTAAAAATAAAATACACTGGACGACTAAATATTTAGTCGTCTGGACGGGTAATCAAGACGGGACGACTTAAATTTAGGTCGTCTGGACAACTAGTCAACTGGTTGTGTACATTGTGGTTTCGTATGGCCAGTTTCCTTGCAGTTTGAGCATCTCCGTGCCCTGTGTTTCTTCCTGGGTTTGTGTCCTCTCATCCTAGATAGCTCCAACCAAGATTGCCATCTTGATTTCTTCGGTCTCCCCCGACCACGCTTTAGTTCTGGAGGAAAGCATTCTCGTTCCTCAATATGTTGTGACACGATAGGATATATATTCTCTGAGTATCCTGCATACAGATAATTCTTTGAGTACAGTGGACATACAAGTGTGGAGATATGCAAACCAGCATGTATTCCAGCAGCTATAGCATGAGAGCAAGGTATTTTCTCCACTCCATAGACACCACAATCACACTTTGCATGTTCCAAATCAACCACACAGTCCATTTTGCCACCTTTGACAAAGAAATGCCATCCATCAATTGGTTCGACCGTCATCATACCCGCTATCTCTTCTCGAACAGCAAGCAAGTATTCAACAGCCCGGCTATGTTCAGTTGTGAGACTCAAAGCATCTTGTCTCCTTTTCCAATACCATTTTCCTAACTTCTGCCTTATGAACTCCAGCAGGAACGTAATCGGAAATCCTCTTGCTCGCTTCAGTGCGGAATTAATAGATTCAGCAATGTTGCTTGTTTTTATGTTGAACCTGTTCCCCTTACAATAAACCCTTGACCATAGCCTGACGTCGGCTTTCTCCAAATACGTTGCAAGTTCCGGGTTTGCACTCCGTATCTCAGCCATGTACCGGTCAAAATCGTAAACCGTGTGAGCATAAGCAGCCCCTTTCACCAAGTACATGAGATGTTTCCCTTTAAACTTTTTGACAATGTTATCTTGAAGGTGATAATAACATATTCCTCGGGTTGCCCAAGGAAACACCTTATCACACGCACTTTTAATGGCCTTGTGCCGGTCGGAGACTATCACCAGAGGCTTGTCATGAGATATACAACTAGCCAATTTTGTGAAAAACCATTCCCAAGAAGGTATATCTTCCTCATCCACGATCCCAAAAGCCAATGGGAATATCTGAAAATTGCCATCTTGTGCGGCTGCAACTAACATAGTTCCTCCATACTTTCCACTTAGGTGAGTTCCATCCACCACAATGACCCTTCTCTGATACTTAAAACCTTTGATAGAAGCTCCAAAAGAGAGAAATAGATACTTAAATCTTTTCATAGAATCAAGTTCTATCGCCGTGATAGAATCAGGATTTGCAATGGAGATTTGCTCGAGATATGATGCCAGACGCGAATACCCTTCTTCTGCTGATCCTCTCACCAATCTTTGTGCATATAACAGTGCTCTGTATGAAGTGGTGTAATCAAGCGCCATGCCAAACATGTTCCTCATTGCATCAGTGATATGCTGCGGAGTTATCCCATCAATGATTCCAACACGATCAATGAAAAGACTACCTACATACTTCGGAGTACAGTGTCTCCGCTGAGCGATTCGGTCTCCCGCTGAGCATAAATGTTTTTCCACATACTTTGTTACCCAAAACGTGTTTGTCCCATGTTTGACACTCGCTCTGACCTTCCATCCACAATAGCTAACCGGACATGTTGCCACAACGAGAGTTTTCGTTGATTTGTATAATCTGAAAGAAAACTTACCCCTCACTGCTGCCAACCGCAGCTCTGAAAGCAGTGCACCCTTGCTAACAAAACTCTGGTTGACATAGATGGTACCATTCGATTTTCCTCCTTCAATAGCATTTGTCTTAGCATATGCCTTTTGGATTTCTTCAAAACAAATATTATCATCATCTTCCTCGTCCTCATCTGGAACCTTTCCATAAAGACTGTAATCCCCACCATTCTGATCCGTTTCACCAACAATAGAATTATCAGCATCCTCCTCCCCATTTTCCTCCTCCCCATCTTGATTTTCATCTTCAACAAACTCATTATCACCAACATCTTCATCATCACCACCAACATCTTCTTCCCATTCACCAGCTTCATCATTATCACCAACATCTTTTTCCCATTCACCAGCTTCATCAATATCCCTTTTCTCTGAAACCGTTTCGACCTTGCTGCGGCTTGATACACAAAGACATACTCTATGGGTTTTGAGTATCTCCAGCAAGTTTCGAACTTGTCTATCACTTGTAACATGAATGGGAAGACTGCCTGGAGCCATCATCATTTCTGCTGGTAATGAGTAGCTAATCTCCACACTCACTGTTCTCATGTCCAGGTTATAATCTTCTTGAGCCATTGCAACAAGTTCAGCATGTGTTGAATCTTCATTCAATAAAAACAATCTTGCTCCTTTGAGATCATCAACCACAAAATCCCAACGGAAATCTCTCAACAACCATTCTCCATACACTGCATGTAACTGAAAAATCATCTGCAAATATTCAAAATAAAACACATTAGTAAACATAGAGAAAATGAAGAAGTTCAATAAACATTGCCGCAGACGACTTAGCATTAAGTCGTCCAGAAGACTTAAAGGTAAGTCGTCTAAAGAGGTCACTTTTGCAATTGAAAATTAAAAGGGACGACTTAATTCTAAGTCGTCCGGCTTTGTTTGTTAAAAAAAAAACTTCAGACGACTTATATATAAGTCGTCTACGAGAAACGGGCTAGTTTTGCATTTGACCGAATCGTGTCAGATCTTTGACTATTTCTGGACGACTTATAATTCAGTCGTCTCTGGGAAAGTTAAAATTTCAATATTTTATGAAAACTTGACGACTTACGTGTAAGTCGTCCTAAGGTTAGTTTTGTAATTGAAAAATAAAACTTGAAATTTAACTTTCTCCAGACGACTTAGATGAAAGTCGTCCAGCTAAACGACTTAATTTAAGGTCGTCCGGGATAAGCAAGGTTTGACCAGAAAATTGGGAAAAATTCTGGACGACTTTGCTTTCCCCGGACGACTTTAAATTAAGTCTTCTGGAGGGACGACTTTATATTAAGTCGTCTGGTTAAAGTTAAATTATGAAGTTTTATTTTTCAATTACAAAACTAACCTAGGACGACTTACACGTAAGTCGTCAAGTTTTCATAAAATATTAAAATTTTAACTTTCCCAGAGACGACTGAATTATAAGTCGTCCAGAAATAGTCAAAGATCTGACACGATTCGGTCAAATGCAAAACTAGCCCGTTTCTCGTAGACGACGTATATATAAGTCGTCTGGAGTGTTTTTTTTAACAAACAAAGCTGGACGACTTAATTTAAGTCGTCCGTTTGACCAGAAGACTCATCAGTAAGTCTTCTACATACAGATGACTTACTAGTAAGTCTTCTACGCGAACAGATCTTGAAAAAAAATTCAAATTCGTACCTTAAACTAGGTGAGATGACTTCGTTTGCACACAGGGTCTTCTCCAACCACCCAGAACCTCAAACGAAAGCAACCGTAAGTAAAAACGAAAGAAATATGGCTCTGTCAACCATACCCATATTTTGAATCAAAAGCTTGAGTTTTTTGGATGAATATAGAGAGAAAGTGAAAGAAATGTTGTTTTTAGTTCATAACAATTGAAACAGAGAGAGTGTAAAGAGATTTACGTGCATTAAAGGGCATTAAAAGCTCCAAACAGTTCGTACAAGGTTGTTGCCACTATTCATTGCAGTGGCAATATTGTAAATACTTGTTGAAGAAGATGAGGTTGAGACAGTAAAGAAGCCATTTTCGAAAAAAAAAAAAAAAAAATGTTAATGGCATTTTCGTAGATAAAATGCAGGTGTGGGGTTAAAATCTCAAAAAAAAAGGAGTCAAAAGAAAATGTTAGTTTTCTGTTTGACTCCAAGTTTTGAGTCACTTTTGCAAAAAACCCTATATCTATTCGACTTGGACATAAATAAATAAATGCCTCCATAGAAACTGCTCACTATCGGTTGCTACTCTCCTTCAGTAATCTGCTGACAAGTAAATAAAGGATTCTAAGCTTCAGACACATCATATTTCAATGTGGGATCTCTCCAACATCCTCCCCCGAGATAATGGTGCATATGACAATTAATATCAACAAAATCAATCGTATTTCTTCCGAGATAATGCTCTTTTTATCTATCTTGGTGGAATTGAACCTTTTGGGGGCATCAATTAATGGATTGATCGTGCCATTTTTCAGGCCGGATAATGGGACTGAGTGTAGATTTCCTCTGATACCATATTAAGTTTCTTGAAATTCTAAGTTAAAACCAATTGGCGGTAATTGGATTGATGTAAGTCTCTTATATATTGTTTAAGTCATTTTTGTATTCCATTATGGAATCTTCTCTCTAACATAGAAACATTTGATACTAGAAATAAAGTAAAAGACTAGATGATGTGGCATAGTTGTTGGTCATTATCACTAAGAAGCAATCATATGAAGCCACATGGTAGAAGATGAGCAGATCATGAGGTTCAGCGGGAGAAACAATATAAGTGCATAACGTTACATAGAACAAGATTCAATCAGAAAATATCGTAAAGTTCTTTAGTTTCTTAATACTCTGATCTTATTCTTGCTCTAGATTTATTTTTAATTTATACTATACTCATTTGAGATTGGAACATGCATCCATTGGTTTCATTTGTTTGTTCTTTAATTTAATGAGCTACAAAAATATGGCAATAAATGAGCATTGTTGGTCAGGTCCAGCCCGTCAATATTTGGCGTATAAAGCCCAAAGGAAAAAAATCTTTCCATAAAATATATTATAGGTAAATATGTAAAAGCAAAGAATCAAAGCTGCATTCCCTGTGTTATTAGGAACATAGCCAATCAATATATCCATTGCTAACTTTAACAAATTTGCTGCTCTTAATATAAGATACTTTGGCGTCTAAAAGATAGGCTTTACCAATTTTAACCGAAGGCCGGGCATGCCAGTTGATATCAAGGATTTGTGTTTAGTTTATTCATTTTTTTTACAACTGATACGTATATATATGTGAGTTATATGGAAAGATGGACTGATCTGAAGTTTGGTTCGGTTTAACGCGTTTATGTCAAATACAAAGAGGACTGGTTAGACCAATCAAATCAAAAAATTTAGTGGAGGACCAAACTTTTAGTGGAAGATCGGTTTTCTTAATGATGTTTGAAACACATACGGATTAAATGTTAAATTGCATATATATATTCTATACATATTAATCATTTAAATTGGGTGGCGGGGGGAGGGGGGAGGGGACCGTTGACGTTAAAGAATGTAAAGGCGAGAAGCATTGATGTGATAAGCAGAAAATGTGCGAGTGAATGTGGTTGTACAGATATGTAAAAATATGTCATATATAGTTTCTTTATTATTTTTTTTTTGTCAGCTACCCATCTAAACTAAATCAAGTGGAGACAGACGAGTCGATTCTTCGAAGAACACCTTCGTCTGACCGGGTCTAATATATATGGAAGAAAATATAGCCTATATTTCTTGCTTCCTTTGTTAGTGCGTCTGCCCGACCATTCCTACTTCGAAGAATATGAGACAAACTCACATCCTCGAAGTCCTCCTGTAATCTTTGGTACATCTCAATCTCTGTTGCGAATGTAGGCCATTCCATCGGGTTAGTAGTCATGTCCAGTAGATCCGAGCAGTCTGTCTCGAATCGTACCGAGGTTATCCTCATGTCTCTCATACATGAGATTGCCCAAAGTAAACATTCCATCTCAGCATTCCATCTCAGCATGCAGAGCTGAGAGGCTCCTACTGCATGTCCGCAGTCCAAAGTATTCGGAACCCATTTGATCCTTAAGACTCCACCACAAGCCATTAACATTGCCATTAGTGATCCATGACGCATCAATTTGACATGTAGGGATTCGGGGTATCCAAGGAGGCACTGGAGAATCCTCCGTAGTAGGAGAATCGCCATGATCTTCGTTAGCTTCCTTCTTCACATTAGCCTTCCTCTAACATTCGGCTTGAGGAACGCGTGTTGGAGAGTGTCAATCGGGGATACGACTTTCCCGTTAAAGAATTTTTCGTTTCTTTAATATTTAAATCCTATTTATCAAGTGAGAAAAGGATTTAGTTTAGAGAGACAGACAAAGCAAATGACAAATCTCATTCAAGAATCGACTTGAGTTTGATCTTTAGATTAACAACACATCAAAAACCAGAACATTTAAACATTATAAATAGGAATATGATTAAATACTAGAGTTTTTGAATATTGACTAATGCTTCCTCCATGTTTGTGATTCATAGATGAGTGGCCATTAACGTGCAACCTCTGTATACCACAAAACCACCCACACGAAATCAAAACCAATCATCAAAAGATTCAACATTTCTTCACACAAACACGATAAAAAAAATCAAGAAATCTCAATCTTGATCATCCGATGAAACTCCTTTCGAATCCACTGACCTTCCCCTTCTTCACTTCAGACCCCCTCGCTTCAAAGCCTTTCTTCAAACCCATCAAAGCCTCCGTCCAGGCTCCTCCCCAAGACTTCGACTTCCGCAACGAGCTCGCGTCGGACTCACGCGCCGCAATCGCCAGCACTTTCCCGGAGCTGCTCGACCTCGCAGATAACGGGACGTTGATTCTTGTCCAGAAGCAGAGCTTCGGCCCAACTCCAGCCTGGCGCAAGGAGTTCGTGGAGCCCGAGTCGATTTGGCTCGTCGGCACTTCCCATATCTCGCAGGAGTCTGCCGCCCATGTCGAGCGCGTGGTACGCACGGTGAAGCCAGATAATGTCGCCGTCGAGCTCTGCCGTAGCAGGAAAGTCTTTTTTTTTTTTTAATTATGTTCGCTCATAGGTTTGAGATTTTTGCCGCATCTGACAGTAACACATTAATTGCAGAGCTGGGATTATGTACACTTCTGATGTCGGAGAAGAAGACCAGAACTTAAAGTCTGGAGCCTTGTCATTGTCCGGAACAGGCTTTCTTGGTGCTGTTGGTCGGAGCTTAGACTTAGGTAAACTAATAAAAGCTTCTTCAACTTCAATGTTGATGAATGATTGATTCTTTGGTGTTGGGATGATTTGATCATAGGAGGCCAAACTGCTTTGGCTTTGCGACTTCTCTTGGCGGTTTTCTCTTCCAAGTTATCTTCCATCGCTGACCGGCCTTTCGGTGATGAGGTATTCGTCTTTGAGAACCCACCAAGGGAACTTTTTGAGACTGTTCTTTGATCAAACTTTGCTTGCAGTTTCGAGCTGCTCGGAAAGCGTCTGAGGAAGTTGGTGCGCAGCTGGTTCTTGGAGATCGACCTATCGAAATAACAGTAATTCTATGCGGATCCTTATAATAAGAGGATCGTTTTCTTTTAGTTACGCACATGGGGACATAACTCTGATAACGTCGCAGCTTCAAAGGGCCTGGGACTCGTTGAAATGGGGAGAGAAGATTAATCTGGTGATGGGTGTTACTCGGGCAATCACGTCTTCATCCAGTATATCCGCTGCAGAGATTAAGGTTCCGTTCTCTTTCCTCGACCTGGCTTTCCTTAAAATGTCGACAAGCTTAAGCTGTAATAAGCGGTTGTATATGCATTGCAACAGGAACAAGAGACCGATGAAAGCAACGGAAGTTTGCAGCTTTATGAACGGCTAAGTTTCTCATACCCATCTCTCCTACAGCCACTAATACACGAAAGAGACACTGTAAGTTTAAACACCAAAAAAAAAAAGGTTTAAACACCAAAACGGAGGGAACCAAATTTCCTAGCCGGACCAAACTGAGAAACGGAATGCTGATGCTAAGTAAGTATTGAGACTGCTTAAATGTCTTGCACTTTTTGTCTGTGGCAGTATCTTGCTTGGTCGTTGAAGAGGAGTAAGGCGGTGAATGGGTGTAAAACGGTGGTGGGTGTGATCGGAAAAGGTCACATGAATGGTGTGATCTACGCGTTGGTATCGGACTCTGGTGATCTCCGGTTTAGGGATTTGGTGGGAAGAGGAGATTCTTCTGATGGTGGTACTACTACATCGACCGGCTGGATTCAAATGGCTCTGAAGAGCCTCGCAAGAGATACAATTTTAGGGCTCTTGTTGTGGGAGTTGTATGATCAGTATCTCAAGTTTATGATGATGACCCAAAACCCTTCATGATAGAGAGCCATCCAAAAAGTGTATAATGAATCTTAAAAGTGATTGTAGATAATTGATTCTTTCCTGTTAGAGTTCATATGTCAACTACAAAGACCTTGCAAGTACAACTACAAAAAGTATCGTTTATTCTTAAATAATTTTTGTAAATGTTGTATTAGTTTAGTGTTCTCATCTAATATTTTTTGTACATGTCCAAGACAAAAAGTACAGTAAATGTTTTTTTTTTTAAATTCAGTTTTGTATTGAAATGTTGTATTAATTTAGTGTTTTTGACGTCAATATTTGCTATTAGGTACATCAAATTTATTTTAGTTATAAGATAAACTTAATTAGCTCTAGGCATTTCAAGAAGGATTCTAGTTCCTTGCCTTTCCCATTCCGAATTTCCGGTCTACTTCCAAATCCCAATTATTTTCGGAGTTATTCTTGGGAACCTTATTTCAAATTCGATATTTTAAAAAAAAAAGAAACAAAATATTATCAAGTTATATTATGTTTTTAAAAAAAAAGTAAAAAAAAAAAAATAGAAGCTACAGAAAAAAGAATTAAAAAAATATTTTTAACGTCGTCAACAAAACACTAAACCCTAAATCCTAATCCCTAAACCCTAAATCCTAAACCCTAAACCCTTGGGTAAACCTAAACCCTTGGGTAAACCCTAAACCCTTGGGTAAACTCTAAACCCTTGGATAAATTCTAAACCCTTGGATAAATCTTAAACTCTAAATAAAAACATTAAACCCTAAAACTCTAAACCCTAAATCCTAAACCCTAAACCCTTGTTTTAGTGTTTAATGATTTTGATTTAGAGTTTAGGATTTATCCTAGAGTTTAAGATTTATCCTAGAGTTTAGGGTTTACCCAAGGATATAGGGTTTAGGATTTAGGGTTTAGGGATTAGGATTTAGGGTTTAATGTTTTGCTAACGACGTTAAAATTTTTTTTTTTTGTAATTACTACTATTTTTTATTTATTTCTTTTTACTTTTTAATTTTAAAAAGATAATATAATTTGACAATATTTTGTTTCCTTTTTAAAAGATATCAAATATGAAATAACACAATCTTATTGGTTGGTGAATCTAGAGGTTCAACTTAGGGGGTGAACCCAATAACTCTTATTTTCGTTTGAGATCATTTATTTTATTCAAACAGAAAGCTAAAGAATATGATAAATGAACGAATATAAGATAAAATATCTGAAGCATCCGATTAAACATTACAAATCAAAATTATATGTAATTTTCAATAAATTTTTTTTGAACTTATTGGGAATTACTAATCCATGAACAAATCTTTAGGTTTAATCGTTCGGGTTAGAGAAGGATATCGATCGCTTACTTCTAGCTTCCGGCTTTCAGATCAGATGAAAAAATTTCAGAAAAATATAAATATTCATATATCTCATGATATAGTTGAATCTTCCTAAATCTAAGAGAAAGATGAAGCATTCTAGTATACGTTGAATCTTCTTCGCATTTTACTTGTGTCCATGCTCGGCATAATACATCCTCCATGGTTTTGCACTAGTTCTTTCTCAGCTCCTTGTATAGGTCTCCATCACGAAGCATGCCTCTTTTGAGGTGCAGATGGCTGTCATGGCGTTTCATCCGGGGATGTATACTTTTTCCTTGTTGAAGTGTGTTGTGTAGCTACGCAAAGGTTCAGCTTGATAGGATCTCGTATAGATTGTCATCAGTTTTTTTCTACGATTTTTCTGCTCAAAACTGATTGGTTAGGGTTGCGACGGAGTGTGTCGATCCATCAGGCAGGTTGATCTACCACTGTAGGGTGAGTCCGGTCAGTTTCGAGTCAAAAACCTTTCACATGGTGGCTTCCCTGAGTTATTTATATATAGTTATAATAAGCATATGTTGCTTATGATGGGTCATGTGATTGTCTGGATCACTAGTTCCGTCGTACATTCTCATATTTGGGAAGGAGAACTTCATCGGCATCTCGATCATGACGATATCGTCCACGAAAGGAGTATCCACATATGAACAAGTAGCACTTCTCCTGATCGGGGGATTGACACATGGAAGCCTTTCTATCGGTCATTAGACTGCTTTGAATTTCTTGGAGAAGGCTTCTTCCATGTAAGTCGTTTATTTCGATTTCTTTGCAGTGTATGCTTCCTGCATATCTGTGTATGTGTCCATGTTGGAATCATCATCATCTTCAGTCAGGTTTCCTCGGTTTATGTCAGCGGTATCGGCCCCTTCAGTCGAATCGTGTTGCGTCCTTCAGCTAGAGTATCCAAGGGCTGAATAGGCCAAATGTGGATTCGAAACTTGCATCATTTGTTTCTTACAGTGTTGAGTGTTGAGTGTTGAGGGCTGAGTTTTCCTTTCGGAGAACTAGGTTCTCGCCTTCGAGATATGATAGCTCATAAATGCTCTGCTCCAACAGTTTGGAGTATTCTCTTCCATCATTTATTTCAGGGTTTGAATCTATGATTGATTACTAAACTATCCATAGGGGTGTTGCTATTTTCGGGCTGCATTCATCTTGTTAATTTTTTATTTGCATAGCTTTTAGCTGTGCTCGTAAGTCGATTTCGACCGAGGTGGCTAAAGAGTGCATCCCGCGACATCGCTTGAAGTCATCTAGTACGAAAGTATATACGAGAATATCAGAGTAGATACGGGAATATCAGAGATGATCTTCCAATGCACACCCTTGAGTTAGCCTCACCATATCCAGATTGCCCCATTAAACAAAACTCAATGGTCCAATTTGACGAAAATCTGGAAGAAGCAACACATATGTATGAACAACGGTCTACCAGAGATAAATGACGCCACAACTTTATCTTCGTCCTATGACACGATAACCTCCGTCACGTTCTACATTAGTAAGGAAGTAGAAGACACTTTTACCTTGACCTTACGACTTATACAAAGCCATAAGAACATATTTAAACAGAAGAATTATTTCATTTTTCAAAGGACCCGTTATTCCGAGTAAGACTTGCCTAAAGCTTTGGTATATGCTTAATATCTCTAAGCTGTACTCCGCAACTCGTCGTTCAGACAAACTGTCTCTTTTCTTATAATCACCAAGATAACATTTATTAATACGAAAAGTCTTCAAGTTTCACTTCATAATTGTTTTTACTCAATTGAATCAATCATCAACATTAGTCAGGAAATAATAGATGAAAATAGAAGTTACAATTTTATCAGTCCCTAAAATTATGTTCTACACTATAGTGTTTACCAAACACACTCATCATGCTGTTCTCACATGGAACTGATTTTTTTTAAAAAATTGGAAGAGTATATTATTCCATGAGAGAACATACAAAGTGGGTGTCTCTCAAAGAGATAAACGGCGTTGGATAATTTATTTAGTTTTAGTAATAGTCTGGCTGGTTTAAAGACAATGATTGTAGGTAGTTACGCGGATTTAACAGTATATACGAGTTGATGAATGCGGTTTTAAAAGTTATTAAGCAATAACAATGATTCATATGATTGAAACAGGGATTAAAACATGTGTTTTTGCAAGATACTTATAACTAGTTAACAAACATATCCAACAGCAGATTAATAATAAATCAAGATTAACATATTATATATTTATAAATTATCAAAAAATATTATTAAAATAAATAATTTAGTATCACTAAGTTAGTAATAATTACATTTATTTCTTAGTTTTCATATTATTATAATAAGATATAAAATCATTAATATAAGTAATTATTATTAATATTTTATTTTTTATATGAAAACTATAGTTTTGTGGAGAAATATATTTTTGTGGAGATTAATATTAGATATAAAAGCATTTTTATTAGTTATATTTTATTAGTTATATATATATACTGGTGATTAAGAATTTTAAATAATATTTTGGTTTAAATTTCTTATAAATATAAATTATAATTGTTGCTAGTGAGTAACAATTATATTTCATATATTTGTAATAATATATATATATATATATATATATTAATTTTATTATAAAATTTAATTTAGTTTACATTTTAATAATGTATCTTTTGTATTTTATTTATTATCTGCAATTGCAAACAACAGAGAAAATCAGTTTTCTTTTAGCGGTAGACAATAATTTTGTGATCGTTGTCAAACGTTGGTAACCGCTGTTATCTGCAAATGCAAAACATTTGTATATGGTAGTGACAAAACCTATCTTGTACTTTCAGTTGGAAACAACGAACATAGTTTAAACGGATCCATAGATGTCCCAGACCCTTGCATAATGTGCAATCTGTCAAAAGAATACCATAATAAAAAGACTAACTACAACTCATTTTTATGTAATAATGTATCTGTTATTTGATCTGTTATTCTATATAGATATTTCGATTGACATAATACGAAATAGAGATACGTATCCGCTAAATGGTAAAATAATTTGTTGGAATATCCCTTTTTTAGGTATTCAAAGGGCACTGTCTCTTAAAACAAACAAGGTAAACTCACTTGGGACACTTCAAAAGGTTCCATGTATTATTATTTTTTTGTACTTACTTCTTACGAAATCGCTGTCTTCAGTAAAGAGTACTCACTTGTATGTTTTTTTTTTCTTTTTTGGAAAAGAAGACTCACTTATATGTTTCATTTCTTAGATAACTATTATTGTTTGCATTATGCTTGTGTTGCCAATCTCTTTTTTATTATTTGAGGAGCATTATTAACAATTAACCTTATCCTTATGTGTGATTAACCAAAATGTCATTACTTATGTGTCATCATGAGAATCATTCTCACAACCTTTATTAAATAATCTTTCATTGCCTAGACTAATTACATATAATACCATTATTTATTATTTGGATCCTTTTCATACAATATACAATATGATTCTTTATTGCATTACTAAAAACCAATTGATAGTTATAAATAATATATGAATTGTGATTACATTACTAAAATTATGGTGTACACCGACGGTTATTAACAATACACTTAGACAACTACGAAAGGTTGTCTTTCCCAAATGTGGTGTGGCATAATATTAGTGTATTTTTCGATGTGTATACTGCATTATTTTACAAATTCGTAGTATAATATTAGTGGATTCTTCGATACATATGTTGTATTATTTTATAGAAGTTAGCCTACATTAAGTGTATTTGTCTTAGCTATTATATCATGGCTATATAACAAATTTCGATAGCTAAGACAAAAATCCATATTTTTATAATATATTGTTAATAATCATGTTCTTGAGTGATTGTAAAATACATTCAAGAACGAATTCCATATTAAATTGTTTGCAATCCCTTAACTTTTGCAACAAGAAATTTTTATTACAAAATTAACATAAATGCTGACAGACATCAATTTGAAAATTTATATAATTTTTTCCGGTTAAGTTTAAAGTCAAATATCATGTTTTTTATGATTCATAAATGATACATGACATTTTTTAGGGACACGATTCATAATTATGTTCTACTATAAACATTGGTACGTGCCATTAATTTTGATTAATTTGTTTTGTATTTGATGGGATACGTGACATTTATTTTGGGATTGAGCAATAGAAACTCGATTATATTGTAAAATCAAAATATCGTATATAAAAATTTTAAACGCAATCCCGAGTGATTGTAAAATACATTAAAAAGGAATGACATATTAAATTTCTTTCAATCCTTTAACTTTTGCAACAAGATTTTTTTTATTACAAAATTAACATAAATGGTGATAGACAATAAATATGGAAATTTATATAATTCTTTCCGGTTAAGGTTAAAGTCAAATATCATTTTTAATATGGACTTCTTTTATTTTGGCTCCTTTCAAAAATCCATATTTTTATAATATATTGTTAATAATCATGTTCTTGAGTGATTGTAAAATACATTCAAACACGATTTCCATAATAAATTGTTTGCAATCCCTTAACTTTTGCAGCAAGACTTTTTTATTACAAAATTAACTTAAATGCAGACAGACATTAATTTGGAATTTTATATAATTCTTTTCAGTTAAGTTTAAAGTCAAATATCATGTTCTTTACAATTCATAAATGATACATGACATTTTTTAGGGACACGATTCATAATTATGTTCTACTATAAATATTGGTACGTGACATTAATTTTGATTAATTTTTTTTCGTATTTTATGGGATACGTGACATTTATTTTGGGATTGAGCAATAGAAACTAGATTATATTGTAAAATCAAAATGTCGTATATAAAAAATTTAAACGCAATCTCGAGTGATTGTAAAATACATTCAAAAAGGAATGACGTATTAAATTTCTTTCAATCCTTTAACTTTTGCAACAAGATTTTTTTATTACGAAATTAACATAAATGGTGATCGACATTAAATATGGAAATTTATATAATTCTTTCCGGTTAAGGTAAAAGTCAAATATCATTTTTAATATGGACTTATTTTATTTTAGCTCCTTGCATATAATACTTTCTATAATTATATGGAAATGTACGAACAATTAGGGATTTGCAACATTACTTTGTGGCAATGAGATATTCATTTTTTTTCAAATCTCCTGGGTCAGAACTTTATTAGTTGTGTATATATATCATACTATCCTAATATCTACGGTATTACAACCTAAAAGTTTCAAAACTAGCAAAGAAAATGAGTGGCATGAATTTCATCTCTGACTTGAGCCAAAGAAGTCTTTGTGGAAGATGGGTGAAAGTCATAAAACTTTGGAAGCAGTATTCGGATGCTGGTGGAGGGACCAGTGAAATTGTTTTCTTATGCTATATATTCTTTAAATCTTAAAAAAATCAAATGTTACTTCTGCTAATCTATATAGGGGTGTTCAATTTTGATGTCGGTTCGGTTTCTTCGGTTTTTTCGGTTTTTCGGTATTCCAGTTTATAAAAAATAGCTACCATATTAAAGACCATATCTATTTTGGTTTGGTCCGGTTTATATACAGCCAGTTTCCGATTTATTTGGTTTTATACCAAAATACCATAAATATAATCTTTTATAACATTTTGTCTTTAATAACATTTTGTTTAAAAAAAAGGATCTTTTATAATTTTGCAAATTTTACTTTGTATAATTAAATATTGGCTTTAATAAAACACGAAGATACTTTCGTTTTTAAATAGACTATTTTATTTTACAATTTAAAATAATTAGTAAACATATTAAGTTGATAACAATAATAATTTCTATAGAATAGAAAAATTAGCAATCCATAATATTATTAACTAAATATTAGTGTACATATATGTCAGCGTAAAAAAAATAAAATTATGTTTTTTTAATTTGATAAAGATGAAATATATCTTTTGACTTAAAACAAAATATTAGATTAGTAAAATAAAATTTTTAAGTATGAAGACCATATCAATAAATAAATTATGTATATGTTACTAATTATATTATAGAATTTACATATAATTATACAACATATTTTCATTTTATTCGCTTTGATCAGTATAATTAGTTTATATGCCAAACTATATCCATATAGCGCATTTTAAAAAAAATGACATACATTCGGTATATTCGGTATTACCAAATTCAAAACATTTTTTCTATTTCGGTTCGGTTTTACCGGATTGAATTCCTAAATCTAAACCATGTATAATATCTCACTATTGCTTTTACCTATTCAATATCTATTAATTAAATTTATAATTTTTTTTAATCTACTCATTCCGCGCAGGGCGCGGATCATCACCTAGTTATGTATTATTCGATAACCAATTGTTACAAATTTTCATTCGCTAGTTTTAGCCATTCTTATTCATTAAAGTTATACACGACATTGTGGTATATATTAATGTTATAAGAGAGATTGTAAGTAATTGAAAATCATGTTCTTTTGTACAAAAAAATATAGAATAATTTTAGGAAAATATGCAGTACTTAAGTATAACAAGTATAACATCAAGAAATGTAAAGTGAACGACAATTTGTGGGAAAATGGGAACATCGGGTTGTAGTACTAGAGACTTTAGATTAACAATAATCAGAACATATAAAACATATAGAAATTTCGAACAAAAAAAATATAAATACTAGGATTGTGCATTTTATCCGCTAAATTTGATTTGATCCGTTATTTATTTCGATTTGAATAAAAAAATCTCGATATCCATAAACTATTAAGTCAGACAAATACTAAAAATCAATATCGTTCGAAGCGGCTGCTGGTGTATTTGTGGTGATTATCTTGAGGGACTTTTGGGCTTAATACGGAGAAGCTCATGTCCAAGCTGCATGTGGCTACTGATAGATTAACATAGGGTGATCACCAGTCCTCGTGGATGCTTTCGGCAGGCTCCCCCGCGGGCTATGCCCAGATTTTTGGTGGACGGTCATTAGGCGATAGTCAGATCTCTCTTCGAGGCATTTGAATACCAGGGTCATCAAAAAAAAACCAATATCGGTTAAAACGAAACAAATCATAAATACTAAAATTTTTAAAAGTGGATATCCGCTCCGCTCAAGTAGATATAAAAATACATATATATAGTTTAAATTTAGAGTTTTAAATATATAAATGTGTATAATTATTAGCTTTAATAAACATTATTCACACTATTACTTATAAAAGTATTAAATAAAGAAAAGGAAATATAATCTATATATATATTTCTTAACTTTTGTTTTCTTTTATTTTTAACTAATTTTAGAATTGTCAAACATATAGTTTCATTGCTTCTTTTATTTTATTTTATATATCCTGAAACAGATATTTAAGAATAAATTTGCATCATTTTTTTCTAGATTATTTATATCAGGCAAAGCATATGAGATATCCTTAAGTATTTATAAATATGCGCAAATATCTTTACATTTTCTGGATATCTAGTTATTTTCCGAAGCAATGAAAAAAATAGATATCCCTAAAATACGAAATAAATCGCAAATACGAAATAAATCACAAATACTTAAAAATTTGATGGTATTGCTCTATGCCCAGCCTTTACAATGTATACTGAATTAGGTGTGTGTAACTGAACTAGTTGTCCAATTCCCTATGTTATTGTATTTTCTTTATACTTAGAGGTTGTATTTAATATTTTTATTTATTTTGAATGATTTATATACTTGGATTTAGTTGTTTGTGGTTAAAATATTTAATTAGTATTTTGAATAATTTTCAGTGAAAATTGATTTTAAATTTGACTGCTTAAGTTTGATTATATCACATTTTTGACGAGTCTGAGTTTGCCGTTTGCGACTCGACTTTGATCCAAACCTTCCATTTTAGTCAGACCTGTTCAGTCTGTTTTGAACCTTCCAAGTGATTTAATTCTTGGACTTGGATTTACATCTCAACAATTTTTAGTATGAATTTAATTTTCTCTCACTGTGCTTTCTTTCATGCGTCTTTTGATTTAGTAAAACATATATTTCAAAATCAATCGTCCAATTTGGAGGAGCCAAGTTTACAAAACAGCATATGCAGTTAGTTCAGTTTTTCATGATCTTTTAATTTACTAAATCAAACGTACAATCTGACGTAAAGAGATTAGGAAGAGCGCTTATTGCTTATTAAACAAAAAAAAAAGTTCGAATAGAACGTGAATAGATCCTTAGAAGTGACAACAGGTTATTATTATTTAATATTATTTAATCTTATTATATAATCCAAGAAGGAATTATGAAGCATCTTTCGTTTCCACGTGGCAGCTAACTAGGAGTGGGAAAGATTTGGTTAGGAAACACAATGCCAAGAATCACTCGATATTTGAGTAATTAAGTACAACTCAAAATTTGTAATTAGTTTGCTAATCAATTGATTAGCGTTAGGGGGTACACACTTCTCTTAATGAAGAGCCACTTTTATGGTCCGTCAAATTGCTATTCTATTATTGAAATTTCCTCGTGTTTACATAGTATTTGACATTAATGGAAGTTAACATTCCCTAAATAAAAATGAATATGTACGAGGGAGGATCAATTAACATATATTAGATTGATTGACATAAATTATAATCTTATGTTTTATATAGTGGTCCATCGAACCGTTGAAATTTCAAATTTACAAATTCAATATATATTTAGGTAATACATTTAAAAGAAATTAGTTATATTTTTATTGATAACTTATTTTCTTAAATAATATTTATTTTCAAATCAAAACATCTAGACTGTGTAATTGAAAAAGTGGAACGTTTTAGAGTATTCATACACAGTAGAAATCTAAAGTACTTTGATGGTGCCAGGCTGCCAGCAATAATTTGAAGTTTATGAGATAAGAACAGATAACTATATTGATTATTGTACGACCATGAAACAAACTAATATAAGATCAATGTAATCACAACGAAAATAGCTTCGCTTGTTAGCTAATTATTTGGTTGTGTTTCATAATCGTAGGTCGAGGGGGCAGAATCTCTTAAATTTGGTCACTATAAGCTAAAAATGCATGTAATTACATCGATTTTTGTAAAACTTATGATAATATATTGACTATAGAGCGGCTTCAAAAGGCCAGACCAAAATCTTAAATCTTATATCAGCTATTTAATATTTGCGTTAACGGAGGCGACAAAAATCTAAGTAAACTATAGCACGGTACATGAAAAGCTAAGCGACTAAGATTACAATAATATAATCTTTACTTATGTGTTCAAGACTCTTAAGGCTAATTGTTGTGAAACTTAGAATTTATAACCGTAAGTTTATAGATATTATTAATGAATAAATGTTTTTTTTATATAGGAGTTAGAAGAGATATAAATGAAAATACAATAATAGGAAGATTACAAATCATAAACATAAACGAATAAGAAAATAGGCAAGTTGTAACTGTCTCTCTCTCCTCTCTAAGTCTCGCGGTCGCCTCTCTCTTTCTAGGGTTGGGCCGTCTCTCTCTCTAAGTGTATGGGTCGGTTATGGACCGGGCCGGTTATGAACATCCACCAATTGATTTATAACACTCCCCTTTGGATACCATAACCATACAGGGATTGTAATATGCTTAATGTTGTCTCACTAAAACCTTATCAGGAAATCCCAGTGGGACAAAATCATGATGAAGGAAAAAGAGTACAACACGTACTACTTCCCCTGATGTGAACTTCAGTGAAGGTCCTTCAGCCTACGCATCCTAATCTGATGTGTGAGCTTCCTGAACGTGCAGGTAGGAAATGCCTTGGTGAATAGGTCATCTGAATTGTCACTGGATCGTACTTGGACGACCTTGACCTCACCGGCTTTTTGAAGCTCGTGAGTAAAGAAGAACATAGGCAATATGTGCTTCGTCCTATCACCTTTTATGTAACCGTCCTTGAGCTGAGCAATGCATGCAGCATTGTCCTTGTACATCACGGTTGGCTTTTTGCACTCGGCCATCCCGCAATCAGCTCGGACATGTTGGGTCATCGACCTCAACCAAACACACTCGCGGCTGGCCTCATGTATGGCCAAGATTTCCGAGTGATTAGATGAAGTGGCCGCGATGGTTTGTTTCATGGAACACCATGATATGACCATACCTCCATGTGTAAACACATATCATGTCTGTGATCGAGCTTGATGTGGATCTGATAAATAACCAGCATCAGCAAAGCCAACTAAACCATCTTTGTTATGGTTAGTATAATATAGACCCAAGTCTTTCGTTCCTTGCAGGTAACGAAGAACATGTTTGATCCCATTCCAATGCCTCTGGGTCGGACAAGAGCTAAACCTAGATAGTAGCAAAGCTTATATCAGTCGTGTGTAAGTTGCCAAGTACATTAAAGCTCCTATGACACTGAGATATGGCATTTCGGGACCTAGGTCATCTAACTCGTCCTTCTTGGGACGGAATGGGTCAGTGTCCAGGCCGAGAGACCTCACGACAATGGGACTGGTCAGAGAATGGCAATCGGCCATATTGAATCTCTTGAGTACCTTTTCAGTGTATGTCATCTGATGCACAAGGGTCCCATCATTTATGTACTCAAGTTATAATCCCAAACAGAATTTTGTTTTCCCGAGATATTTCATCTCGAATTCTTTCTTAAGGTATTCAACCGCTTGGGAAATTGTATCCAGAGGTTCCTAGGATATTCAGATCATATATTTCGATGATTATCAATATTGTTCTCGAGAACTTGCTGTCCATTCACCTCAATACCCTCTAGTACTTTCATTATCCAATGGACCATATAAATATGTAGTCACTACATCAGTTTGCTGCAAGTCAAATTTTCTCTCTTATATAGCCAGACTTATGAGAAATCTTAAAAGTAGTTGCATCCACCACATGGGAGTATATCTCCTCATAATCTATTACTGGTCTTTGTGAGAATCCTTGTGCAACATTAGCTTTATATCTCACGATTTCTATTCCTTACAAGACCCATTTATATCCATTGATTTTAACATCATATGGCGTCTTAATCATATGACCAAATACACCTTTCTTCTTTAAACTATTTAACCCCACGTTTTCATTCAATTTGTTCTACGAGTGCGCAATCTTATATTGACGTGGGTTCATGATCCTCGCTTATATTCATAAATTCAAGTGCTACCTTGTATCATCTTATGTCGACATTCCTTATTGTGTTCCACTATGTTCCATACATGATATAATCGATTGAGATTCTTTATTATCAGGACCTTTAATACTTTGCAGCTTGACGTCCCATGCTACATTGTTTGGTACCTGTACCTTAGAGCCGGCCGGCCTTATCTCTATGTCTGGTATGGTTTCCTTGACCTCAAATTTGTTTTATCATTCTATGCACCTTTCTCTTTTGTTTCTGAGGATCCTTATCTTTTGGAACTTATTGGTCTATCTTGTATAGACTCTATAGCAACTTGACTGTGTCTCTCTTGGACATCAATTTAGTTGGTGCTTTACAAGCTGGTTTATATATGACTTAGTCATTCTTTTTCGGGTCAGCAAATGTGTCTGGCATTTGATTTGCTAGCTTTGTAAATATATAATCTTTGGACATCTATTTCACATTCTTTAGTCCGAGGATCTTGCCAAGACAATGATGGTCGATGTCATTCTGTTTCTCTTACCAGCTTATTATTTTCTCCCCCTAATGTTGGATAGTCGGATCCATTAAACTTTCCAATCCGTGTTCTTGGCCACTAAATAGATCACCTATATTTGGCTCAAGGTACTTCATTATTTGTGGGAGATTCATATCCAACATATATCCTCATCCTCATCCTCTTCTAAGGATTCATCTTAGACGGCACATATATTTGTGGTGGCTTATCCAAATATCTCAAGATGTTATATGTCTGGCTCAT
Source organism: Brassica napus (assembly GCF_020379485.1). Lineage (NCBI taxonomy): Eukaryota > Viridiplantae > Streptophyta > Magnoliopsida > Brassicales > Brassicaceae > Brassica > Brassica napus. The sequence goes on along the minus strand of NC_063445.1, from coordinate 13,349,928 downwards.
GACCCGTAATAAATTTGAGATGGGAATATCTATGCTCACTTAATGGTCTGATGCTTATTAGTTAAGATGCATGTAAATTCGTGTGTCCCCAAGCCTTGGACTGAGAGTTTGGACCTATGGGTTATGACTAATACAGATTTATAAAAGGATTCAGCCAAGCTATATATAGTATGGACATGTGCGGATTTGTCTTCACTGCTCCCTCATGGACATACTATAATCTTTAAGTGCTTTGGGACATCATGGCCTAATGAGTTTCCCTTGTGTTCATGCTACACACGTGAGATTCTATGGGATAACTCTTTGTGCCCTTTCCAATATCAATTTCGCATCACGTTTTGGACCAGGATGGCCAATCCGGTCATACCATAAAGTGTATAATTTTATGGGTAAACCATTCTGGTTACCATAACTATTGCCTATATCATACTGATATTGGCATAGTCTAGATCAATAGAGAATGCATGTATAGTTTTTTTTTTAGGACTCATTATGGCATTGGACGATTTTATACATATATCTGAAGGAACTCTTTGTTTCCTTCGCCCATTGTTTCAATATGGAAACCATTCATTCTTATATCTCTATATAATCTCAATGGGTTTTTCTGGGTGAATATAAAGCATCTAAATGCTTGCCCTTATACATATCTGGCTATAGCCCTTAATGTGTACCATACCCGCAAATCATATTGGCGTTTTCAAAAATCATTCATTCCTTTTATTAAGTTTTAATAAAACAAGTTCATAGAAATAAAAAACATAGAAATGAAAAACATTAAAACAAAGAACATAGAATTTAGATTACAAATGTTGAAATCAATCTTCAGTTTTTTTTTAGACAATCTGAAGTTTCATAATCCATAAGATCGTCATTCTCATGACTGAAGTCGTTTTCATCATCTTGGTAAGTCATATGGGCTTCAGGATTCTTCTCTTTCAAGCTCTCTTGATAGAGGTCAACTAGATGCTTGGGAGTCGTACAAGTCTTAGCCCAATGATTGCTCATTCCGCATCTATGGAACACGCATTTCTCTGATTTATTTGAGTGTTGGGGTTTGAAAGAAGATCCACGGCCACGACCATGGCCTCGTCCAAATGAGCCACAGTCCCGTCCATAGTCTCGACCATTTCCTCTCCCGCGGCCAAAGGATCTTCGACCGCGGCCACGATCGTTCGATTTGTCTTGACCACGGCCATTCTGGCCATTTCCTTGGACGTGGTTAGACTCTTTATTGTCCTCTGTAGCGTGTGCATCAGGTAGTGGAGCTGATCCAAGTGATCTCATCTGACTGTTTCTCATTAGTAATTCATTGTTCTACTCAGCGAGCAAGAGACAAGAAATAAGATTAGCATAGGTTTTGAAACTTTTCTCTCGGTACTGTTGTTGTAACAACACATTACTTGCATGGAAAGTGGAAAAGGTTTTCTCAAGCATATACTGTTCCGTAATACTTTCACCACACAGTTTCATTTTAGAAACAATCTTAAACAATGCAGAGTCATATTCGTCCACAGACTTATAGTCTTGGATCCTCAGATTCGTCCAATCAAACCAAGTTTTTGGTAAGATCACCGTTCTCTGGTGATCATATCTCGATTTCAATTCATTCCAAAGATCTAGTGGATTCTCAATGGTTAGGTATTGATCCTTGAGACTCTCAGCTAGATGATGACGAATGCTCAAGATGGCTTTGTAACGATCCTTTTCATTGGCATTATTGTTCTCGGTGATACACTCACCGAGTCCCTTGGATTTCATGATGATCTTAGCATCGAGCGCCCACTGAAGGTAATTGTCTCCAGATAGATTTAGGGAAGCGAAATCAAGGTTGTTGATTTTCGACATCTGAAGTTATAGATTAATATTTTTTAGATCTTTTAGGAATAATTTTTAATGTTTAAACGATTAGGGTTTTTATGTTCAAACAATCAAACAAGCCTTCACAGCCAAGATCTATGCCTCACGACCAATGAGCAAGCCGCACGGCCATGGATGCAAACTAGTTCGTTTTTATGCATTTAGTTTGTCGTGTAATTGCAATCCTAACATGGTTTGTTGCTATCAGTTCATGATGCAATCAAAACAAGCAAACCTATCGGCCAAGCAAAGATCAAGCCACACGGCTATTTGATTCAATTCAACACCATTCCTAGAATAATTTCTAAGTGTAATTGCAATCAATCAATGTGATTAAGTTATGGTATGAATGCAACAAGGCCACACGGCCACGAGTATGATCAAGTCTAGAACAGTTTAACCTAATATGTAGTTTCAGATTTCGATTTTAAATAATTTAAACTAGGTCATTAGGGTTTTAGTTTAAACAAGCCAAACAATCAGATTCGGGTTTGAACAATCCTAACAATAGTTCTAGGTGATCAAATCACCAATCAATGTTCAATTTCAAACAATCAAAATCGATTTTCAGAATTAGGGTTTTAGGGTTTTGATTTTATTAACAAGCAATTTCAATTTCAGGATGATCAAATTCAATCTCAATCAATCAATCAATCAGTTTAATTAATCAATAGTTTTCGAATTAAGGTTTAGGGATTTCGAAAATTTGACCTTAGATCAAAGGGATTTGATTTGAGATTCAAAACCTTTAAGGTTCTGATTTTAATTGATCAATGGATCAATCTCGATTTTTAGGGTTTGGGGAACAAACTTACAGAGCTTCGATTTACTCGCTTAGGGATTGATCTATTATCCTATGGATTTCATCTTAGAGATTACATTTTAGGGTTTCATTCCTTACAATCAACCAAATTCGATTTATTATGTTTTTAGAATTCGAAATACCTTTAGTTTAGTTGTTTGTAGAAACCGGACCACCAAGAATGAACCTCAAGCTTAGACACGATCGGGACGCGAGCTGGACACGAGCTGTCTAGGACGCGAGCTGGAACGGAGTCGCGAACGGATTAGGGTTTGTCGGTATCGTCGAGTTCGGATTAAGGTTCCAAAGCAAATTGGTGTGCACTGTATCTATGCGTGAGGGCGCGTTGGTGGTCAGATCGACAAGCGGTTTGCACTGACTGATTCGTCTCAGCCAGGGCTTCAATTTGATATCTTGATCGTTTTCTGGGTACTCACAGTTTGGGAGAACGGCATCTTCGAAGTTCCAAGACAGATTCCTTTTCATTTAGGGTTTTAGCGATTTGGTTTTAGGCTCAGGGTGTTAGAGGCTATCGTGCTGATAACGTGTTGTGAAACTTATGATTTAGAACTGTAAGTTTTTGTATATTATTAGTGAATAAGTGTTCCCTTTATATAGGGGTTACAAGAGAGATAAATGGAAATACAATAATAAGAAAGATTACAAATCATAAACATAATCGAATTAGGAAATAGACAAGTTGTAGCCGTCTCTCTCTCCTCTCCAAGTCTTACGGCCGCTTCTCTCTCTAGGGTTGGGTCGTCTCTCTCTAAGTGTATGAGCCGGTTATGGACCGGACCGGTTATGGACCGGACCGGTTATGGACATCCACCAATTGATTTATAACACTAATGGATTTATATAATATTTATTTTTAAATACAAATGTAAATTCAAACGCAAGATCATAAAAAATTGGATTTGTGAAAAAAAAAAACATTGGATTGTGGGAATTGCTTGCCGGTGGTTAAATACGCACCTTTGAACCAATATGGTGAAAACAAAATATTATATGGTGGTACGAGTTTCATATATCTGGTGGTAATAATTCCATATATATTATCTACTATTGTTTTATGTGATGGGTAACTAACTAAAGTGAGGATGAAAAAGAGGGAATATCAAGTTAGGCAAAAACATTAATACAAGTGCGAGATACTGTAAAGAGTGAGTGAAATAATGGTTACTTATTAGGCTAAAATTACTAGAAAAAGAGAGTGTCTCATTTGTTGAAACATGATAGTCTAGAAACGCAACTTCAACACATTACTATCGATCATTTGCAAATGCTAGCAGTGAACGCAGTCTTACTATTCCATCTTAAAAGGATCTTGTGATAGGTACATCAACTCTTAACTTGTTATCACCAATCCATTTTTATGTTCATGAAACATATAATGTCATCTAATCGGCAAATATATTTATTAAATTTTGAAGAAAGAAAAGTTATCAAATTTCGCAGGGTTTTATTTTAAATCAACTGGCTGATTAGATACATGAGTCGAAATATTTATCTGATTTTAAGTTGGGAATAAATCTTAAAATCAAAGGCAAATTTTTTTTCGAGAAGAAAAGAATTGAAAAGGGGACTGTACATTTCCCTGCTTTAAACTTGAATACAGTATTGTTTTTGTTTTTGTGTCGGTAAGGCCAGGTTCGTTTACGTGTCGCGCGACCTGCGACCTGCGACTTGCGACTAAGATTACGTTCGTTTACGTGTCGCGCGACCTGCGACTTACGACCTGCGACTAAATTTGCGACCTGCGACTAAAACTATGTTCGTTTACGTGTCGCGCGACCTGCGATCTGCGACCAGTCGCGCGATCAAAATTTTCTTAATTTTTAGTCGCTATTTTTTCGGGCGACTTGAATGAGAACCCACGACTGGTCACACGATCAGTCTCGCGACATCAAAACGAACAACAACCTGCGACTTGCAACATGCGACCAATCGCAGGTCGCATGTTACGCGACATCACGAACAATAACCTGCGACCTACGATCAGTCGCAGGTCGCATGTCGCAGGTCTCGCGACACGTAAACGAACATCATCTAATACAATATTTTTTAATTCCAATTTGCCGACTTATTCAGATTGCACTGAGTTAACAAAAGAAATTGAATATTAAAATGAGAAATGTGATTAGGGGAATGTGAACCGTTGGATGTGAAAGTCTTCATAGTGTGATGAATCCCCCCTTGGCTTCAACTCCATCTTTGTTGCTTTTATTCCAACAAGAAGCGCTTCCTTCTTTTGACTTTCACAAACTTCCGAACCCTTTTTGCTTTTTCGGCTATAAAGAAAAAAACTTTTCTTTCATCTCTTTTTAGACTCAATAATTAAAAGGTTACGTTGTTTCAGAATATAAGATGTATTGATGTGTGATGAGGTTTTAGGATTAACTTTAACTTTAATTTTATTGGAAAATGTTTAACAAATAAAATTTTACAGTATTTTTTATAATTAATTGAATGATTTTTGCGTAAAAAGCCAAAACATCATATATTATGAAATGAAAAAAATATATATTAGGATCAACGATAGTGATGATTATCAGATGGACAGCAAGAAAATAAGTATTTATTAGTGTTTAACCAAAAAATAAGAGACTATATAACAATGTATCAATACTTTTTTTTTGTAGTCAAATAATTAGAGAAAGAAAGAAAGAGAATCCGATCAAAAAAGATAAAAACATCTCTCTCCTCCGTCCTTTTTCTCTCAAAAGTTACAGTAGGTGGTCTTTGTGTTTTGCTCCGGGGAAGCTACCTTCTCTTCCCAATCTAGTTTTCTCTTTGCTTCCTGATTCTAAAGAGATCCATCTTCGATATGTTTTGGTACTCTGAATTTTCATCGTTGGTGAGTGTCTGGTTCTTCTACGGATAGGACTAGTTTTGCCGGTTGTTTGAGTGTTTGGTGTACCGACAAGTTGGTGTGAGCTTGATAGGGCAAGGGAGAGTGTTTTCATGGTTGTGACTTAGCAGTCTTTTTGGTAAGGGTAATATGTTCAGTGGTTGCTTGCTGTTTGTGACTTCTCCCGTGAGTGTTCATGGAGAAGTTCTGTAGGCAAGGCTTCAGTTTCATGGTGTTTGGGTGAGCTTCTTTCTTTAGTTGTTTGTCGTGTATGTATCCAAGGTGTGTGGACCGAGTTGCGAGTTCCCCTTGTCGAGTTATGAAGTCTCCGGGTTAGTCTTATCGTTTGGCGGGCGAGGCAGCAGCGATAAGTGTGGTTGTATGAGAAGTGGAGGTTACCGGGTGGCGAGCCAGTGGCAGCAGCGGTAACTCCCTATCATTGGTGTTTACTCTTTTCTAAATACTGCTTGGTGTGTTGTTGTAGCTCTTGTGATGATTATCCGTTTATAGTGCTAGTGTTGGTTTGGTTATTATGTTTTATGTTTTTTTTAAGTCACCCCTATGTGGGTTTAAGTCACCCCGATGTGGGTTTAAGTCACTCCGGTGTGGGTTTAAGTCGCCTCTGTGTGGGATTTAGTTACCGTTTTCTATGGGTTTTCAGTGTTGGGGCTATTTCGTTTTACCGTCAACGTTTGTATGAATTTTGGCCTTTTGGCGTATGAATGAATATCAATTTGGGAAAAAAAAATAAGAATGTATCACTTGTGATATGATTTCCAAGGTTTACAACTACTCAAATTTCATTAAAATATTGTCCTAGTTGGAGTGAATAGGTTGAAAAATGGGAACGAGATGTTGATTCTGATTTTACCTCCAGGAATCCGATGAATTTAGTTGATACTCATTGACAAGTCATTGATTGTACTTCAAATGACACGTTATCCAACTGTGTATCAAACATGCTGATGATTCGTTTTTACTTCAAATGACTAAGTGTTCGGAGGAGATATAAAGGTATTAAACGAATTCTATATGATCCCTCACAGAGATTTTTTCTTGGTGCTATACACAATTTACGCAAGGTCAAAATTTAAGATTTGTAGTCAATAGATTTTCTGTGACTAATCTTGATACTATCAGATTGTGCAATTGAGTGATTATCATTAACAAAGCAATAGGCTCTCTTACAATTATATAGAAGAGAATTATGGAATCATAATATACAGAGTAAACGGAGATTAGTGATGAAAATATACAATCGTAGATGCTAATATACTTTATATATTATTATATGCTCCTTCAAGATGGACCCCTATAGACGAGGCCGATCTTCATCCAAAGATTTTAGCTTTTTGTTCTGCTGAGAAGCATAATGAGTGTGTCTCAAGCTGATCCGCCGATGATACGTCAAAACTTGCACGCGTCCAACTTATACGTGATTTCAAACAAAATGATTGTCAAGGGCTAGATGCTTCATCCTGGATGAAACATCGGATTTGCAGCTAGATATGTTGCGTCTATATTGTTGCAGTATATTTTTGGTGTTGATGACAATGTGATACTCAGTGAGCAACTAAGTAAGCCAACACACTTATGCTGTTGTGGAAGCAATAGATCGGTACACAGCCTTTGTAGATGAGCGAGCAAAGGTTGTATGTTTCTTCGATAACCGAGCTATTGGTTGCTTTCCATAGTAGAAGATATATGCCCCCATCAAAGTGTAGTCGTCTCGGTTCCCTGCCCAATCTGCGTATGTGAATGCATGAAGAGAATGCATGTTGTTTACCAGAAGAAGTATCCATATTGTCATTGTGCCTGATAAGTATTGCAGGATATGTTGAATGCCATGTCAGTGTTCATCGGCGTGTGTGTGTGCATGAACCGAGACATCTTGTTGATAGTAAAAAAAATTTGGACCCGTTAAAGACAGATATTGTAAGCCACCTATAGTGGCTCTGTATTGAGTTGGCTCTTGTAGCTGCACCCTGAGTTAAAGAATCATATCTCACTTCGAAATGCCTTAATTGATCATATATGAAATCATTAGAGGGTAATTATAATAAATAATTATGTAATTTATTTAAATTTAGTGATTTTGTTTGTTTGTTTGTTTTACATGCAATGTTTTACTATAGTAATTTATTTATTATTTTTTTATAACGCTTTTGTTGTATATTTTATAAAAATTATAAAATATTTATGTTTTTAGTTAAGTTTTGTTAAAGATAAAAACTATTATGTAAAATATAAAAATATTAAGATTTAATATAAGATTTTGCGTTCGAGAAAAACACCTTCAAACTTTATAGTTTGGTCAAATCTTAAAATAAGGAATCTTTTGAGATGCTCTAAGTAACCAAATTTTTTTAAAAACATTGGACTTTTGGTGTTGTTTTTCAGTTTTCATTTGTATTATTTTTTTTTATCAATCACTTTTTATTTGTATAAACATTTAATTTTCGCTTCTATGGATTACTTAGTAAGGGATTGTGGAGCTTTAACTCAATCGCGTTCGATCCTTGAGTAGTTGATTGTCAACCGTCTACTTCATTGACTGCTCGGGATGTTAGATCCATTTTTTCGTGGCTTCTTTTAGTTAAAGCTTGTTCTTGAGTGGTGACACCTCGTGCGTGTCTTAGAGCTTTCATCTCATCTAAAATAATTGGATCGTCAGTGCTTTCTCACTTATTCTTATTCTTGTTTCAGTTATCGTCCGGCTACGCATGTTTAATGATTGCTTGTTTGCTCCAAAAGATTTTGTGATCACTTGATGGCTTGCTTAGGTTTTTAGTTATATATCTGTAGTTGGTTTACCTTGTCGGCATATGCTCCGGAAGGATGTGTATTTCCATATACCGGCATAGCGTTTTTTTTTGTAACACCAAATATATTCATACTTCACAAAAGTTTAGGACATAGTTGCAGGCGCATCACGCATAGTGTTTTTTGCCAGAGAGTCAGCTAACATGTTTTGAGATCTAGGGATAAAAAAAAAATAAGATAGAATCAAAATGCGAGGATAGGAATTCGATATATGTGAGAACTCTGTAGAGCTTCATCGCATAGGTCTTCGAGTTGACAGCGTAACTTTTGTTTTATTTGGATATTAATCCAACAGATAACAAAAAAAATACAGTTAACTTTTGTTTTGATTTCTAATTTGATCCATTGGTTATATTTATCTTGATCAGAGCAACACGTGTGATTCTTTGATACTGACTCGAGTACAAGAACTTTCGGAGGAAGATTTTACCGAAAGGCGTTTTATATATTTGACTTTAGTAACTACAGAAGAAGACAAAATAACTTAGAAAATAAAAGAAGACAAAATAAATGACAAAAAGGTACTGCAGAAAAACTTGCACGACGAGTGGTCACCGTCAACAACTCGACATGATAAGGATGAGCACCAACCTTTTCCATCCAAAAGTAAAAATAAGATAGTATAATGCTGTATATAGTATTATTTATTTACTTTACAAATTGTCTTGCAAAATGCTTATACAGATTCTAATTAGAAAAAAAAATACACGGACTAAATAGTTTTATCACAGAAAATACCATATATGTTCATAATATTTTTATTTATTGAATTTTCAAAACTAATTACTTCAACGTACTTAAAAATTCATCCTTATTTGAATCCTAATTTTCATATTTAGTACACGTATTCATATTTAAATAAATTAATATTAACATTGAGATACATATAAGTGTTGATTAGGTATTTGGAATTTATATTTAGAAGTTTCTTAAAATGTATCATTAAATAATTTAAATTTTTTAAGTTTGTTTACTAATACAATTTATTAAACTACTGTTTTTATAAAATTACGATATAGTATTTCTTTGTTTCTAATTTTCCCTTCAAAATGCTTGTACATACTTTTAATTAAAAACACGGATTAAATACTTTTATCATAGAAAATATGTTATTTGTTGATAATTTTAAAATATCATGTGTTTATTTCATTTCTAAAACTAATTATTTAATGTAATTATAAACTTTTATCTTCACTGAAATTTATAATTTTTATATTAATAAATATATTTATATTTAAATAAATTATTATTGACATTGAGATAAATATAAGTGTTGATTAACTACATAAAAGATTATCTTTAGATAAGTTTCTAAAAATTTATCATTAAATAAGTTCAAATTTTCTTGCTTATAAATTTTTATAAACTACTACATTTATAATTACACAAGCATGGCCAAGTGGTAAGACGGATTTGAAAATATGCTAAATAGTCTCAATTCAAAATCTACCATTTTAAATTTATCTGCTTGTGACCACAGTAACAATGATCTACCTGGTGTTGATAAACAGACTTTCAAAAAATAGTTGGTTGGAATTCGGTCCGTCGGATATCCTCGAATTATAAAGAAGAAAAAATTGATATTCTTTTAATGACTCTAAGCTTTCCACATTTATTTTATAATTTTGATCATTTTAGTTGATCTATCTAATTTATCTTATATTTTAGAAGCCTATTATGTGATCCATTGTATATAGGTTTATTTATAGTACAATTTTTCGTTTAACTCTATATAAAAATAAAATATTGGAAAAGAAGACTAAACCATACCAAAAACTAGAAAGCATACGTAAACTATACATATTATCTTATAACATATATTGCCTAAATGTATTCATTATTCAGTCCTCTTTGTCAGATATATTTTCATAGAAGATTTAGATTAATATAAGAATACATTACCATAAATTCATGAACAGACCTAGACATAATTACAAATAGACCGCATGAATTATTATTATGTACAAAAGGTTTAAATAAAAAGTCAAAAAATAATTTATGTTCGACGGTTTAGTTTAAATAATTTCTTCATGAATATTTATTAAAAATATAACTGAATAGTTCTATAATAAATTAAAATAAATAAAAAATCTGAATTTTAATTGTTTTTGTCGATTAGTTGTTAGAAAAAGTTTAATAAATACAAATCTTGAAGGTATTTTACGTTAGAAATATATCTTCGAATAATAGTTTTAGCCCAATAACTAATTTGTTTTTGTCTATTACTATTACTTGGGTAGAATTTGGATAACATCAGTATACAAGAATTGACATGTATAAATCTATATAAGTAGCTCTTATTCGTGTACAGGAAATGTAGCAATATGTTTGTTCTTTTCAAAGTACGAGTTATCTGCTTTTGGTCCCAAAAAGAACTTCCATCTAGTGTTGATAACTAGTTTGCCTGGTCAATGTCCAACCAGCCAATTCCACTTTGGGTATTAAACTAACTTGCAGCTTTTATTGATCAGAATTTTCTTTGTACTGTATAACTCTCCCTGTATTTCCAGCAAAAACAAATCTTAACATGCTAAAATTAGTCACTAAATTACAAAATCAAACAAGTACGAAGAACCAAACAAAGAAAAACTATGGAACCAACAATTTATGTAAAAGAAAATGTTGTTAATTATTCGCAGACCCATCTGGCAACTTCTCCTTGACTCTAATTCAACGTGTGGGGCACACTGCGTGTAAACTTAAGACTTTGAAAAGTTAAAAACAAATATAATTTTATAAACATGAATTGGTTGCAAAAAGAGAGAAGGAGAAGTTTCTATCGAATAGGTTCTTTCACTGACCACCACCTCTCCCTATATAAACCCAATGCCCCTAACCAACCATCCTCACACCTAAATAAAATTTTCTCTCTTACTTTATCTCTCTATATTTTCTTCTCTCTCACAGACATTAATAAAATATAGACAAAACAGAATGTGTCAACTAAATCGTGTCAGAAATGAAGTTACAATACCTTTACTCCCAAAAATATCTCATCAGGAGAAACTGCATGTACTTCCAAATTACACTACCCCCCTTTCCCTCTTCGCAAATGAAGCAATCTCAGTAGCAAGAATCTCTCTCCCACTGGTCTTCACAGGTCTCCTCCTTTACTTTCGCTCTTTCGTCTCTCTATTTTTCCTCGGCGGCCTCGGTGACCACACACTCGCCGGCGGCTCCCTAGCCCTCGCATTCGCCAACATAACCGGTTACTCTTTCTTCTCCGGTTTAACCATGGGCGTTGAATCAATCTGCTCCCAAGCCTTCGGCGCAAAACGTTATAACCTCGTCATGGCTACGATCAAGCGAGGAACCGCTCTCCTCCTCTTCACATCTCTCCCTGTTTTTCTCCTCTGGATCAACATCGACAAGGTCTTGAAAGCGTTAAAACAGGACGAGGAGCTTGTGTCCGAAGCTCACACCTTCCTGCTTTACTCTGTTCCTGATCTCATCGCCCAATCTTTCTTACACCCATTAAGAGTTTATCTCAGGACACAGTCAAAGACTCTTCCTCTATCAATCTGCACGGCGGTAGCGAGTGTTCTCCACTTGCCCATCACGTTCTTCCTCGTGTCATATCTCGGTTTGGGTATTAAAGGTATCGCCTTAAGTGGGGTTGCCTCAAACATCAACCTTGTCGCCTTTCTCTTCATCTATATCGCTTTCTTGGAAGACAAGGTAAGAAGCGACGAGGAAGGTGAGGTTTCAGAGGAGTCGTGTGGAGATAGTGTGAGAGAATGGAAGAAACTGCTCGGTCTGGCCATACCGAGTTGTGTATCGGTTTGTCTCGAGTGGTGGTGCTATGAGATCATGATCGTGCTTTGTGGGCTACTTGTAAACCCTAAAGCAACCATTGCTTCAATGGGAATTCTCATCCAAATCACTTCTCTTATTTACATTTTCCCCAACTCGTTGAGCTTTGGAGTCTCGACTCGTGTCGGAAACGAGCTGGGTTCGAACCAGCCGCAGAGAGCGAGAAGAGCAGCCATTGTTGGGCTCGGTCTCAGTATCGCTCTAGGGTTTACGGCTTTCGCGTTCACCGTGTCAGTCAGAAACATGTGGGCTAGGCTTTTCACTGATGATGAGGAAATCATTAAGTTAACTTTGATGGTTCTACCCATTGTTGGCCTTTGCGAGCTTGGAAACTGTCCTCAGACGACAGGGTGCGGCGTTCTAAGAGGGTCAGCGAGGCCACGAATCGGAGCTAACATTAACATGGCGGCGTTTTATGTGGTTGGGATGCCAATGGGAATGGTTATGACGTTTTGGTTTGGGTTTGGATTCAGGGGACTTTGGCTTGGAATGCTCGCGGCGCAGATAGTGTGTGTGAGTGGTATGATGGTGGCGACGTGTAGGACTAATTGGGAGGTGGAGGCGGCAAGGGCTAGGGAGCTCACAGCGGTGTATGGTGGAAGAGGCGGCGACGACAAAGACGTGGAGGTTGGGAAGGTTGATTATTAGGGAGGAATGAGTCAAGTGAGGTCTTTAGGAGTGATAGAAAGACTGCTTTGTTTCAAGACTTTTTTTAGGATTAGTTGATAACTTTTTTCTTTAATTGAAAAGATATACATCTGTTATTTGATCTGGCTACATTCGATTAACATAATACGAAATAGAGATTCGTATCCACTAATAACAATAAAATAATTTGTAGGAATATCCCCTTTTTAGGCATTCAAAGGGCACTGTCTCTACAAAACAACCAAAGTAAACTCACTTAAGACACTTGAAAAGGTTTCATGTATTTGATAAACAATAGTTTCAAAAGATTCATTTGGTATCCCTGATGTAAAAAATTGAGCTAAGCAAAGTAAAACGAGAGTTTTTAAAAAGAAATGGGGCACGTGAATTTTAGTATAACGACTTTATAGCTTAAAATTGTGTTTACTGTTTTCGTTTACTCTATGTGATCTTGGTATTAACTAGATCTATCTAAATTTATTTGATTTTTGTGATCAAAATGGTTGATTACTTTCTAAATAATTTTCCAGTCTAAAACAAAATCCAGTCTATTCAAAAATTTAATTCTAATTTGACTGCCTAAATTTGACTAAATCATTTATTACAAATGGATCTGAGTTCGATGCTCAACTTTGATCCAAACTATCAAAATTTTCATTCTGGTTTGAATCCTCGATTTGTGTTCTAATGATCTTAATTCCTACACCCGAATTTACACCTCACTAACTTTTATGTATTCAATTCTCTCTGACATGGTAACGTTAATGCATTGTTTCATGCGTCTTTTGATTTAGTTAAACAAAAAATGTACATTTCAAAACTAATCCTCCACTTTGGAGCCAATTTTACAAAATAATATATAGTCAATTCAGTTTTCATATAAGTCTTAATTTATTAAATCAAACGTACACTGTGACGTCAACAAAAGTGCTCAAACTGAACGTGGACAAAGAACCTTAAGAAGTGAACTATATCAACAAATATGCTAAAAAAAGTGAAAATAGTTTATTATTATTGAGTGTTACAAAAAAAAAAGTTTATTATTATTAATTTTTTTTATCTATGTACATATAATCCAAGAAGGAATTATGCAGCATCTTGTCTCAACGGGGCAGCTTACGAGGAGTGGGAAAGATTTGGTTAGGAAACACAATGCCAAGAATCACTCACTATTTGAGTAATTAAGGTACGACTCCAATATTTGTAATAAGTTTCCTAATTAATTGATTAGCGATTAGGGGTACATACTTCTCCTAATGAAAAGCCATCATTTTTTTTTTCTTTGTGGAAGCTCTCTTTCCGGTAGTTTTACCAAGGGTTCATTAATGCTTATACACGAAGAGGTCTGAGATTCAATTCCCAAAAAAAGCAGAATTATGCGAATTAAAGGAGAAAAGACTTACAAGAGATCTACAGCATGACGCGCAAGGAGTACCGTCAAGCATGGATCCCATAGGGCAGCTCAAGTGATGCAGTCAGGCGTGAATCCTCATACGGCAGGTAGAATTATCGGCTGTAGAATCGCCTGTAATATTTTTCATAGTTGTAATAACATAATTATTCAGCGTTTAAAAAAAGAAGAGCCATTTTTTTGCTCCGTCAGATTGCTATTTTATTACTCACTTCGTTCGTTATTATACACAATTTTGCACATAAATTAAGAAAAATGATACAATTTCTATTTTAACCTTTTCAATTACTGTTTAATGTTAAAATTGATTTTGTATCATTATCAATTGTAAAGATAAAAAAAATCATATTTTATCATTATTTGTTTGGAATTCTGTAAACGTCAAATAAATTGATACCAAAAAACTCTTAAACGTCAAATATTACCAAAAATATTACAGAAGAACGGAAGGAATATTGAAAGTTGCTCGTGTTCACAGAATATTTGACATTAATGTATGTCATCTAAATCATTATGAAAACTAATATTCCCTCCGTTTCAGTTTAATTGTCGTTGTAAACTAAAAAATTTGTTTCAAAATTAATGTCATTTTATCATTTCAATGAAAACTTTATGAGAAAAATTTAGTTGAAATATGGTTTGGTGTATAGGTAATGGTATTTTTATTTTGGAATTATGAAAAATTATATATTTTCTTAATCTATGTGCATAAACTTAAAAAGACAACTAAAATGAAACGGAGTGAGTATTCTCTAAATAAAAATGAATACTCCATCCATTTCAAAATAATCCATGTTTTAGAATTTTTTACATATAATAATAAAATATATTATATACGTTTTAAAATGTTATTGTTTTAAAACATTTACACATATCAAGAAAACATCTTAAATTTTGATTATAAATGTATGATTTTGTGATTAATTATTTACCAAACTTTTAGCCAATCACAATACAATAATCACAATTATTTTTTTGAAGTTTACAATTTATAATTATTACTTAATAAAGATGCAATGAAAATTTGAAAAAATATATATATTTTTAACAAATTGTTTTTCTAAAACAGTCTTTTCTAAAACAGACTTTTTTCGAAATAGAGGGACTATTTACTTTCAGTTATAAATACTTATTATTTTGTGATTATCTATTTCTAATAATTCTAAACCAATAAGAATTCAATAAATATAGAGATTTTTTAAGTTTGTAATTAATCATTATTAATTCATAAAAATGTAGTTAAATTACAAAACTACATCTTTTGAAACATTTTTTTTTGTAAAACATATTTCTCAATGAATCAGAGAGGTACATACAAAGGAGGATCAAAGAACATATATTAAATCGATTGACATAACTTATTTAATTTTTGTTTTATACAGTGGTTGATCACACTTTTGTAATTTCATTTTTACAAATTTAATATATTTGTTTGGTTAATCAAATTTCTATCACAATGCATTAAAAGAGGTATAATTTTTTGATGATCCTGGTATCTGAATGCTCCCGAGAGAGACCCGACTAGTGCTTAATGACCGTCCAATGGAAATCTAGGAATACTCCGCCGGGGAGCCCGTCAAAAGCATCCATGGAAGCTGGTGATCATCCCATGTTAATCCACCAGTGATCATACGTAGCTTGGGCTTCTCCGCATTAGGTCCAAAAGTTCCTCGAAATAATCACCACAAAAGAGTTATAATTTTTTGAGAACTTATTTCTTAAATATTTATTTTTCAAATTTGTAAGAAATTAAAGCATCTAGGTTCTCTAAGAAAGTTTTTAAGAGTATTCATACATTATACATACATAGACACCTTCTAAACTATTTGATGGTGCCAGCAATAATTTAAAGTTTAAGAGATAATTAAAAACTGATGACTACATTAATTATTATTATACGACCATGAGTAAACTAATAAAACATCAATGTAATCACATGCATTTGTACCTTATAGTGACTAAATTCAGGAGATTCTGTCTCGTCGACCTGCGATTATGAAACACACCCAAAATAATTAGTTAACTAGGCGAAGCCAAATAATTTACAATTTATAATTAATCAAGAATTCAAATAACATATTGACTATAGAGCGGCCTCAAAAGGTCAGGCCAAATTAAATATTAGGTATTTAATATTTGCGTAGTCTTGGAGCAACGGAGGCGACAAGGTAAACTAGAGCATGGTGCATGGAAAACTACGCGACCCAGAGTACACGAATACTCTAAATTAGTAGTAAACACAATGAATTGTCTTCTGAAAATTATTTGTTGTGCAATTGGTAACATAGTATGTACGTAATATTATAACTCATGATGATCTGCTAGATTGAAAGTCTACGAGGAACGCTTAAGATAAAAACAATTTTTCCTATTATTTTAGAAATTTCTTAAAACTAAATTTTTTAATATTTTTCTTTTAGATTTTGTGGAATAGGGAACACATTTCCATTAAATCTATATTTATAATAAAAGAGAATTCACTAACACAAACATAATCTAAATAGTAAATTTCCTTTTTTATTTTAAATTTTCTTTTTGTGTATTTAACTTATTAAACACTTGTTAATAAGTTAACTTGATCTGCAAGTCTTGGTATTATCCAACAAAGATTTCTCGCAAATTTTCTTAGTTTTACACAATGGTAAACAAATACCCGGATGAAAACCTAGTAATAAAATGTGATTTTTGGATTCAGCAGTTTTTCATTCTAAAACGCTTTTTGAATATATTCATTCTAAAAAGTTAAGAGATATGTCGTCAATGATTGCGTATGGTTCTTCATCCACATGAAACTATTTTAATATTTTTACCCCTGTTCGGGAACGCGCTAGGCGCTAGTCGGGCGGTCGGGTTGGGCCTGGCGCCTAAAGAGAAAATCTGGGATTAATCGGAAATTATGCGGAACGAAATTTTTAGATTGTTTACTATGTTATAAAACATGTTAATCTTTAATTGTGTATAATATTAATACATTTTCATGTTTAAGATTGCATAAAACACACAAATAGAATATATAAACTTAATATAGTGTAATTTTCATCAAAATTATGAATATAAATGATATTTATAAAGTTTTAAATCAAATAAATAAATAAAAATATTATTAAAAAAATAGGTTAGGCGGTCTAGGCGGAAAAAATCGAATATCCGATTGTTTTAACTGATTTGGCATAAATCGGGACGGAAGAGTGACGTGTAACGTCCAGACGGCCGATTTTTAGAATTCGGCAGGAGATTTTTACTCACGTCCTTTTTCGGATACAAACACAACATCCAAAATAAAAATGCTTTTATATACAAGGTCAAGTCAGCTTAGTTTCTGTTGATGTAAAACATTTAAACTTTTCTAAGTAAAAAAGAACCTAGCCCGTAAAACATACGGATTCAAAAAGAGCTCAATAGCCGGATATGATGTTAAGAAAAGCTACACGATTTGCCCCTTTACACATATTAGGTCAATGGAGTATTAAGCTCACCAATATACGATTGTAAACGATCGAAACCATCGATGTTTTAACCAACTTTGGAGCAATATTGAACAAACTTGAAAATCCTTGATGATGAGAGAGTAACGAGTGTGTTGAGAGCAAAACAAAATGTCTGAGTGACCCTAAATGCATGATTGAGTAATATATATATATGGGGTTGTGATGATTATTTGCTAACTTGAGGATGAAATGAATTTTGTGACTAGTGGTACGAGGTCCATTTGATGCAAATTGTCTTAATTAGATCTACTTTTGAGGCTTTTGCTCAAGATGAAGGGGTGTTACTGAAAAGACGCGTGCTAGTTGTATAATATTGTAATCCCAATATAAAAGAAATCTTATTTTGATCTTCTAAATGATCATATCACCATTTGTATTCTAATCAAATACAGAACCATAAATGCATATAATATACACAATTCCTTGGACTACGCACGTTTCCTCGTATACCATCACTCCGTTTACTAATATTAAAGAGCCTATAAGCTTCATATCCCTCGTTAGATTTCTCGAATTATTGAAGTCAAAGCTTAAATAATCATAATCCCCAATAGCATTTAACTCAATGAAGAATAATTTATTAAACGCAGAGTTGAGAAGATAGAAAGTGGTGCGGTGGGCTTGAAGGAGACATGACAGCGGAACAAAGAGAAAGGCTTTTGCTGTTCTTGCCATCGCTTGGTCTTTTGGTTAGCTTCAACAGACGCTATTAATTCTAATTTTGTTCACATCCTACCGAAATGCCCAAAAGCCGTACCTACTTACGCATAGCGATGATATTTGTGCACGTGTAGAATCTTATATATTAATGTTCTTTTTTTTTAACAACTCTTATATATATTAATGTTAATTTGTCATGATTCCTGATTCATTTGGAGAGACATATTCCTTGTAACTAAGCCCAAATGATTAATGTAGTCTTATAAATTAGAAGTGTTATTAACCAAATAGCTGAAGTCTACGATGCAACTTTTCGATATTTTATAGAATTGGGTTTCTAACAATTGATTGTCATAATCTGATAAAGACATTGCAAGTTAAAGGGGTCTATAAGATGCATCTTCATTATTACTTCGATATTTTACGGTGACCCTTAATTGTGTTGCTATTGTGATGAAGACATTTCAAGTTAAGAACATCTCTAAAAGATATTTTATAACTTCAAATATGAAGTTTCTTGTTTTACAAAAAGGAACTTCATTTGAAGTTTTGAGGAGTGAAACTGTATATTTGAAGTTTCACAACTCAAAACTTTAAATTTGAAGTTTCATATTTTTATTTGCATTTTGATCCTTACAATTACAAATCAGATTTATGATTCATAAATATTTTATTGTTTATTGTTTTAATCCTTACAAAAATTATATCTCATAAATATTTTAAGTTTTGTTTACAAAATTTAAGTTTATACATAAAATTAAATAAAACTTTAAAATAAGATTTAAAATATTTTAAACTAGATTTAGATAACAAAAATATACAAAAAAACTTAACAAAAAAGCTTTTAAAAAATTACATGAAGACATAACTATTACACAAATTTAAATATTACAACAACACTAATAGTTAGGTAAGTTTGAACCGGAACTTTTAAATTTTCTAAATATTGTATAATTTTTTTTTGTGTAACTGAAGATGGTTGTTGTTGTTGTTGTTGATGATGTATTTTCGTACAATTCTTTCTTATTTATATGAATATATTCATGAGTATTAATATCATCGATAAAAGTTAGTCTTTTAGCAATATTTTATGTTTATCTTTTACTTTCTTGTTTTTATCTAATGTATTTACAAGTATTAATATCACCCAATTTCAACAATTTTTATCTCTAATCTACAAATTAGAAATGAGGATATCCATTTTTACTTCAAAATGCACTAGTAGATCATATATGCATTACGAAAATCACGTTATAGAATAATATGGTATTTTGATTGAAGTTTAATATTAATTAAGTTAATTTGTTTAAAATTTTATATTTTAATATAAACTTTTATTAATTAATATTGTTGTAATATGTTTATATATGTGCTAGTTATTTACAAAATTTTTATGAATTCAAATTAGTTATGATAAATATAAGGACCATATTAGAAAATACAAATAGTTTTAAAGTTGAGTTTGAAGTTTTGCTTTTAGAGAAAAAATATCTTTAAACTTTAAATATAGAGTTTTGGAAACTTCAAAATAGAGTTCATTTTTGGAGATGCTCTAAAGGGCCATGTCACTAGTTTTACAATTTTTAACTTGTTTCCCAACTTAGAATTTAAAAGTATTAATATTTACTCCTCCAGATGACCATGCTGTTGTCGTAGACCTTGGTTTCGTGTTACCCCTAAGAACTGGAAGACAAACCGCTTTCCACTCGCCGTCGTTCCTCTCTTCATTTGTCTCTGTGCTGCATAGCAGCATAGGGAGGAAGATCCAAGGTGGAGGAGACACTGCTCAAAGCCACGTGCCGCGGCTGTGAAAGACTCGCCATGGATTGAAAAGGGGAAAGCCAAATCTGACTATTCTTTCAGCTTTAAAAGCAGACTCTCACCTCTACCGTCGTCCACAAGTCTCACTGTCACTCCAGAGGTAGCTAGAATCTGACACAGTCAAAGTTTAAAGATTCTGTAGTTTTTTCTCCGATAGCCCATAATGATATGTAAGGAGACAAAGAGAGTAACAATGAAGAATAGAGCAAAGAGAAATAAAAAAAGGGAAAAGAGAGCTTCTGGCACTGGCAGCCCTTAAACCGGAATTAAAGAAACATAAACCGGAATTAAAGAAACATCGTTTTATAGAATAAAGCGAAAGACATTTTTTAGAGAGAGATAAACTGTTTATTTTTTCGGCTTTTCGCTTGTCCAGTAATTTTACTACTCATTAAATTAACGATATATTTGAAAGAGTAGTTGTTATAAAATGTAGTGATGCTTGTTTTGTTTTTTTATCGACAGAAACATTGATATTAGGGTTGAATTTGTAGGATGAACATATTGAGAAAAATATTAAGCAAGTGACGATGTAATAAAGTAAGATGTTTGATGTGATAATTTGACATGCAAATATGCCACTTTATCCTTTTCCGCGCGTGAACGTTTGTCAAATACGCTGTTGAAATATACTATATTGTATTTGCTAGACATGTAGTACATAATAGAATATTCCAACATGTTACATTTTAATTTAAATTGTTCATCTGTAGAATCTGACACAGTCAAAATTTAAAGATTCTCTAGTTTTTTTCCCGATAGCCCATAATGATATGCAAGGAGACAAAGAGAGTAACAATGAAGAAGAGAGCAAAGAGAAATATAAGAAAGGGAAAAAGAGAGCTTCTGGCACTGGTAGGCCTTGAACCGGAATTAAAGAAACATCGTTTTATAGAATATAGCGAAATAAATTCTTTAGAGAGAGATAGACTGTTCATTTTTTCAGCTTTCGCTTGTCCAGTAATTTACTACTCATTATTCAAAATTAACGATATATTTGAAAGAGTAGTTGTTATAAAATGTAGTGATGCTTGTTTTGTTTTGTTTTAACGACAAAAACTTATTGAGTTTAGGGTGAATTTGTGGGATGAACATATTGAAAAAAAATATTAAATAAGTGACCATGTAATAAAATAAGGTGTTTGATGTGATAAGATAGAGATAAAGAGAAAATTATTCTATTGCGACAAATAGAATAGCATATTATAATTATTAACAAAACATTGTTTCGAATATACATTAAATCATGTGTACTATTCTATTTTAATATGATTAAAATATATTATAGTATAACCTTCCATCCAACAGTTTTATAAAAATAGTTTTAAAAAATTTCAAGTTATAACGTGTGTAAAAATTTGTATGTTTTTATAAACATAATTATTTAATTGAATTATATATGATACAAAAGATACATATCAAATAAAATTGGGAAGGGAAAAAAACAAAAGAAATAAAAAGATGAGAAATGCATGTATGATCTAACGGTTGTGGTTGATCAAGAATAGTTAATGTAGTGTTATACACAATACACAGAATACTCCAGCCTATAGATTGTTATGTCTACATACTTAATTTATGTGTTTATTATGTATATGTGCTCTTATTTCTCTTTATTTTAAGCGAAAGATTTGCCGTCTATCTTAATAAAAAACAAAAAAAATTAAGTCTAAAGTCAAAATTTACTTCCTTTTGTTACATATTTGAATATGATATTCTGTTAATTGGATTAAACTATACCATAAAATATAATTAAATATCTAGACATTAGCAGTAACAATATGCTATAGAAACAGTATGCTGAAAGAGTTGTATGTTTTGCTAAACTGTTTAATAAGGTGATTGGTAGAGCAGTATGAATATGCTATTTAAAATTATTATAAAAATTAGTATATAATGTATAATGTATTTATTTTTAATGAATATATTTTTAATATATATATATTAACATATAAATTTAATATATAAATATATTAACATATAAAAAATATATATAATTTATTTAATAATTTTAAAATGTTTATATCAAAAATAATTATTTTAAAATAAATTTTATAATTAAAATATCTATTTTTAAAAATAAAATTTCGCATTTAAATAAATTAAATTAAATAAATTAAATTGTATTTTAAATGTGAAATACTATTTTTTTATAAAAAAATATTTTTATTGTAAATTAATTTTAGAAATCAAAATTTTATTTTCTGGATATAAAAATAATTTTATTATATTATTAAACAAAATAAACGAATTACTTATATATTTTCTTTAATTTTATAAATTATAAATGCAAATACTTTTCTAAAAGCTTCGTATGAGAGTATTGACCAAAGATCATTTGGAAAGCATTAGCATTTAATAAATATTTTTTTCAATGTTTTTCTAATTAGATAACGTGGAGCATAGTGCTCTACCAATCAAGACAATAGACTAGTTCGACGAGCACATCCGAGTCCAACTAGGGTTCCAACATATGACTAATGAAAAAGAGGAGGAATAAATATATATTTATCGATTAGTGGTTATTCTGTAATCCTTTACCAGATACTTAAAGACTTTTCTCACGATCTCCCATATCGCCCCAAAATCAACATATGTATTCCTCCTCTTTGATATTATATTGTTTTTCTTATATATTCCAATTTATATACATGTACACATATTTGATATAAAATTCCTCTTAACCAAGTAGAAATGATGTTATAATAATGTAAAAATACAAAGAAAGCTGAGAGTGATAACTTTTTTTTTTTAGGACAGATAACTTTATATAGCTGCTAATAGTGTCACGCACTATGGGGTTGGCCATGAAAGTCGTTGTACATATCTTTAGCGAAATCAAAAATTTCAACTACATTTTTTTTTTGAACGATACATTTCTTTTTTTTTTAACTTAAAAGGGTTAAACCCGAGTCTATTAAAGACACAGACCTAATCTCCGGGGGGAGGTGCAGCCCACGGATAGACCATCTCCCGGGTTTCAAATGGGCCGAAATGCAATAGCCCATATCCGTGTAGGTGACCAGGAAAATGTGACTTAGTTTCGCATGGTAGGTGGATCGAACTTGAAATGTGGTGACATCCCAAACCCTTCTCCTTACCACTTGACCACAGGCTCCCGATCAACGATACATTTCTTTTGTTGCAAGCACACTTTCTTACGCAATTACACAGTATTACTTTTAATAAACAAAAATATATAAAGATATTTTAACTAAATTTGATTTTATTTATGTAAAACTAAATATATTTTGCAAATTTCCATACACAATAATAAAATCGATTAAATAGTTACATTTAATTTTAAGTTTACTTTTTTGGAAAAATTACCTTAAATACAATATTTTTGTCCAGAAGCTCTAAATGTGTTTGAGCCGGCCCTGGTTACACTTACATTTTTGGATATTGACCTGATCAAATCTTAAAGACAATATCTTATAACCAAATGCTTGTTGAATGCTTATATGTCTCCCCCGCACTATGGAGAAATGGCAAAACAATAAGTACTACTATTTTCGTTCTTAGAAATAGGGTTTTCTGCTTGGGCAACATATGCCTGTTAGATGGATCTTGGATAGCATCGGCCAACTTTAGTGGATGTGGATGGGTGTGGATGGACAGTAGGGGGAAGGCTCAGCTTATGGGGTTAAAAAATATTACTCGACGTTAATCAGCCTTGCACTCGGAAGTTGAAGCACTACAGTGGGCAATGGAGAATATGCTTCAACACTCAACATGTCCACTACAAGAAAACAGGGGGATTCTGATGGCCGAAATCGTCGGAAATTCGTCGGAATCGGTCTATTCCGACGAATTTCCGACGAACCGGTCCGTCGGTATCGTTTCGTCGGAAAAAAAAAATTCGTCGGAATTTCGTCAGAAATTCCGACGACTTTCTGAAGAATACCGAGAAACGTCATTCTGACGAACTTCCGACGATATTACGATGCGGCTACACGAGACCAGAGTTCATCGGAAAACTACAATTCCGACGAACGTAGTTCCTCGGTTTATTCCGACGAACTTTGGGCGTCGGAATTTACCGACGGACATCGGTCGTCGGAATATACCGACGAACCACGTTCGTCGGTATATTCCGACGGAAATGAGTTTGTCGGTAAATTCCGACGGATATATGTCCGTCGGTATATTCCGACGAACGTTGTCCGTCGGTATATACCCTTTTTTTTTACAAATTAATTTTGCATTTTTATATATTTTTTGATATTAATAAATTTAAAAAATTGGAAATTTAAAACTAATAATATTATAAAATTTAAATTCATAAAAACCGAAATAGGAAAAAAACATTCATAAAGTTTAAAATTCATACAAACCGAAATAGCAAAAAAAAACATTCCGAAAGTTTTATAAAACCGAAATAAACTAAGATGAACTCGAAGACATCAAACGATCTAGCTTCTGCATAATCTCGGTGTTGAACTTCTTCTGGGATGCCAACTCAGCAAGGATAGTGGCATTCTCCGAACGAATAGTGGCATTCTCCGAAAGGATAGTGGTGTTCTGCTCCTCCAATGCCCCAATCCGTTCATCTTTGTCATGTATCTCCTCGAGAATCATGGGATCGGCATACGGAGCTTGCGAAGAAGATGCCGGATACGAAGAAGCACGACGGGCCAACCCAACTAAACAGCCTCCTTTCCTTTTAGGAACCGCCTACAAAAATATTTGAAGTAAGTAAATATGGACAAGTAAGTAATCGACATTATAAAAAAAATATATTAATAAAAAAAATTACCTTTTCAACCATCTCATTTATTTGCAATAGAGACAGGTTGGTTGAAGCTCCCGTGGAGTCGCCGTCATCAGAGAGAGGCTGAGATTGAGAAACTATCTCAGCTTCCACCAAATCAACTACACCTCTGATCACGGGGTCCTGAATTTGACCCGTCGTCTTGTTAGTGTGAGCCACCTTAATGAGTTGGAGACGATCAACGGGATTACCGTCATTTGCTTCGATCTAAAAAAACCGCCATTATTAGCCAAAAAATATATAAAATATTTATTTAAAAAATATAAAGATAAATAATAATAAAAAACTTACAAGTTCATCCTCCTTAGTAGACATGGAGCAAGCGCCGAGGTTGTGCACATACATACCTTTCCCGCCACGATCGCTCTTCCGGTTCCTGGAGTTCCTAGAAGACGTCTCTGCAGTGTCTTCCCTCTCCCAATGAGCTATCAACTGCTCCCACACCCCCCCGTTGATGAACCGTGGCTTCTTGTTCTTCTGCCAAACTGTCTTCCACGCGTTTATCTGCTTTGTGTAAGAGTCCATGGCCTTTTCGTTGAATTTCTTACGGACTGTTTCCGTAAGATCGGAGTGCCAGTTGAACTCTTGCTACAAAACAAACACAATTTAATAAGTAAATATATGTAAAAAAATGTAAAAACTTTAAAAAAAAATGAAGGGTTACTATACCGCAAACTGACGAAACCACAACTCTCGTTCGTCGGAAGGGATCACACTCCACTTTGGATATCCAAAACGGAGCATGGAGTACATCATCTGGTTGATGCTCCGGCTAATGCCATTTTTCGACTTGGTGAACCTTTAAAAAAAAATACAAGTTAGCAAGTTAATTAAAGGAAAAAATATAACGGTACAAATAAAAAAAAATACTAACCAAGTGCTATGGCCTCGTCGTGGGTTGAGTTGGAGAAACGGGAGATGCTCTCGACCTGGTTGTTGAACCAATAGATGAACCGGCATGACCCCCGGATCCTGTTGAGCAGCAGCGTGAGGGGCAGCGTGAGGGGCAGAGGGAGCTGGAGCGGGAATATATGCGGGAACCGAGTCATGAGACGATACCGATGCACGGGAACCGCTCACCGAACTACGTCGAAGACGGGCTGCGGGGCGGGCTTTATCCTCGGCCCTAAAAAAAAAAAATTAACCCATCAAACATATTTTCATTTATATATTTACAAAAGGTTTTATAAACGTTTTAAAAAAAACTATTAAACCTTTTATATATATATATATGTATACAAAATTATAAAAAATTTATAAATATAGAAAAATGTTGTTAAAAATTTATAAATGAAGAAAAATGTTGTTAAATATTTATATTTTAAAAAAAAAATGTTGTTAAATATTTATTAGTGGAAACTTAAAAAAAATATAAAAAATTTTAAAATTTTAAAATTTTTACTATACATGATTTACATATATATATATATATATGTATACAAAATTATAAAAAATTTATAAATATAGAAAAATGTTGTTAAAATTTATAAATGAAGAAAAATGGTGTTAAATATTTATATTTTTTTCAAAAAAACGTTTTTAAAAATCAAAAAACGTTTTTAAAAATAAAAAAAACGTTTTTAAAAATCAAAAAACGTTTTTAAAAATAAAAAAAAACGTTTTTAAAAATCAAAAAACGTTTTAAAAAAAAAAAAAAACGTTTTAAAAAATCAAAAAACGTTTTTAAAAATCAAAAAATGTTCCAAAAAAAACTAAAACAACAATCCTAACTTATATATCCTAAACTATCCATTCAATCCTAAAATGTTCAATCAAACAACCTAAAATCCGAGATCAATTTCCAAAACCCTAAACAATTGAAAAAAAGGGTTTGGTATGATTCTTACATGATTTGGGGTTTGGGGAAGAGATAGGAGGGTGAGGAGAGGATTCGCCGGTGAAGAGAGGCCGGAATCGCCGGAGAGTCGCCGAAATCGCCGAAATCGCCGGAGAGTTTTCGGAGAGAGAGAGGCCGCGCGGAGATAACGAAGAAGAAAGGAGAAGGGTTTTTATTTCCGTGGATTCCGACGGACACGGGTTCGTCGGTATTCTGTCGGTATATTTAAAATATACCAAATGCCGATTCGCGAAAATTTTCAAGCGGTTTGGTTCTCCCGGGCTAATTGAAATTCCGACGGAATGTGTCCGTCAGTA
Organism: Brassica napus; assembly: GCF_020379485.1. NCBI lineage: Eukaryota > Viridiplantae > Streptophyta > Magnoliopsida > Brassicales > Brassicaceae > Brassica > Brassica napus. Next base: position 13,322,820 of record NC_063445.1, on the reverse strand, counting down.
TTTTCCGACGGACACATTCCGTCGGTATATTCCGACGGAATTCCGACGACTTAGTGTTTAGGGTGTTCTTTTCAAGTTTCTAAATGCAAAATCCAAACCTTTGATAATATATATAGTATTTGCATAAAGATTTAACAATAAAAATGTTTTATAACACGATTTTACACAACAATATTTTTTGTAGTGTAAGCTTATATAAATATGATTGTATAAGTACATAATGTTAAGATGAGATGTTATGAAAACAATGATATGCATACATAAATATTTTAATGAGTTGTTATATTTGAACGGTTGCGATCTAATACTATACTAAACACTTATTATGTGTTATTTTCATAGTTTTGGCATCTCAATTTATAGATTTTTATGATTGAAACTTTATAGAAAAACATGTCGTCGGTATTTCGTCGGAAAATACCGACGACATTCCGACGAACTCGACAAGTTCGTCGGAATGTCGTCGGTATTTTCCGACGAAATACCGACGACTTTCCAATTTTCAATGAAACCCGTTGTCGTCGCTATGTCGTCGGTATATTGCGAGGGATTTCCGACGGACCATTAAAAAAAAAAAAAAACTAATCAGAATCTTCTGAATCTTCATCAAACTCCCCAACCTCGGCTTCCGGCTCTGAATGTACGACAGCATCATGTCCAAACACAGTCAAATTCTCAACGAGTTGAACATTTTCCAAATCTTCAACTGCCTGGGCGTTGCTGGTAGACTCTGGTTGCAATGGTTCATCATCATCAGAAGTTCCATCCACTCGTCCTCTTGGGTTGATTTGCGTTACAGTAACCCATGGATCGTCTCTGTACGTCACCCGAGGGTAACTGATGTAGCACACCTATACATATCAATTATACAAAGTATTAGTTCAATATATAACATTAATTAATTATATTGGTAAAAAATTATGAATATATTGACATACCTGATCAGCTTGCGAACCAAGAATGAAGGGATCATAATATTGAAGTTTCCGCCGCGAATGAACTGATGTAACACCAAACGCATCAATCTTCACTCCTCTATCTGGGGTGGTGTCATACCAATCACAATAGAATACTACACAACGCAATCCAACCATTCCAGGAAATTGGATTTCCAATATTTCTTTTATGTTGCCGTAGTAGACATCGTCACCAGAAGAAGATGAAACACCAGCATCATATGTTGTCTTAGAATGACCTTTCCTTGTGAATGCATATCCTCGCGTACAAAATTTAGGATATGATTTGACCACATAGTTTGGTCCCTGCACAAATTCGCGTATCCAATCATCGAACACAAGACTTCTGGCCAAACCATCATTCACCTATAAAAAAAACATATATGCAAAATTAATTAGTTTATATATATTAAATTTAAACTAATCATTTGCATAGGGTAATAGGATATATGACTCACATAACTACGAAGCCACGCAGCAAATCCGTTATCTCTAAGTTGTCGAAGCTCATCTTCTGTTGCATGCCTGTGAGTCATACGCAACTCCGCCATATATACACTATATACAAAAATATTATCAATATGAAATAAATTTATTGAATATTAATCTAACAATAAATGAATAAATATTTTTACCTCTCATATCGTAGAACATCTTCACAGTTGGTGAGCAAATATGTTTGCAAATGAGCGTTCTCAGTGTCCGTAAGTCTCCGCTTCGTGAATTTTCCACTAAGTCGTCCTATTTCCTTGAACATGCTTGGGACAGTAACATGATATGTTGCTCTCTCCCCTCTATCATCATGCCGAGCAGGTCTTCGGTGTTAAGGACTGTGTTCATCAGATTATCGAAGAAGTTCTTCTCAATATGCATGACATCTAAATTATGCCGCAATAGATGACTCTCCCAATATGGTAGATCCCAGAAAATACTCTTTTTGTGCCAGTTATGTAGCTCTCCAACCGCATTGACTCGAATGTTTTCATGTCCACCTACATCTGGCGTCCTTTCTGCATCAAAATACCTAAACTGCTTCAACAAATCTTTCCCACTAACTTCCTCAGGTGGACCATCAAACACCTGCTTGTTCTTCATAAACGAAGTCTTACTCCTGCGGTATGGATGATCAGGTGGTAGAAATCGTCTATGACAGTCAAACCAACACGTTTTCCTTCCGTTCTTTAGTTGGAAAGCATCTGTGTCATCTTGACAATATGGACATGATAGCTTCCCATGTGTTGTCCATCCAGATAACATACCATATGCTGGAAAGTCACTTATTGTCCACATAAGTACTGCCCGCATCTGAAAGTTTTCTTTGCGCGAAACATCGTATGTCTCAAAACCATGCGCCCATAGTTGTTGCAACTCATATATTAGTGGTTGAAGAAACACATCTAGTGATCTTTTAGGATGATCTGGCCCGGGGACTAGAATTGAGAGAAACAAAAACTCTCGTCGCATGCACAAGCTCGGCCGTAAGTTGTACGGTGTCACAATAACTGGCCATAGAGAATACTGCCTTCCATGCTTTCCAAATGGGCTGAAACCATCAGTAGATAATCCAAGATAAACATTTCTTCTCTCTTCCGCAAATTCTGGATATGTTGACTGGAAATGTTTCCAAGCCTTTGCATCTGAAGGATGTCTAATCTCACCATTTGTGGAATGCTCTGCATGCCATCTCATTGCTTTTGCTGTGCGCTCACACTGATACAACCTCTTCAATCTTTCCGTCAAAGGCAAATACCACATTCTTTTGAATGGGATCGGAACTCTTCCCCTCGTCTCCTGATAACGAGGTTTCCCACAAAATTTGCATACATTTCGTGTCTCATCCGCTCTCCAGTAGATCATGCAGTTGTCAATACATACATCTATCACTTCATACGGTAGTTGAAGACCTGCAACAAGTTTCTGAACCTCGTAGTATGAACTCGGTGCAAGGTTATCCTCAGGTAGAATACCTTTGACAAAATCAGTAATCGCATCCATACATTCTTCAGCCAAATTATAGTCTGTCTTAATACCCATTAATCTAGTTGCAGATGATAAGACTGAATGACCATCTCTACAATTTTGATACAAAGGTTGTTTTCCTGCATCCAACATGTCAAAAAATCTCCTAGACTCGGGGTTTGGTTCTTCCCCTCTATAATGATCATGTACCATCTGCTCAGTACCTACACCATAATCTATATCCGTTCTAGATTCTTCTAACCTAATATCAGGCTGAGGTTCACTAACAGGCTGAGGTTCGCTAGTACTACCATATTCATAACCAGTTTCCCCATGAAGGTACCAAACTTTATAATTACGTGAAAACCCTTTCATATACAAATGAGTCCAAACATCAAATTCTTTTATAACCTTATTATTATTGCAAGAAGAGCAGGGACATCTTAACATACCACTTTTTGCATCCGGTTGCTGTTGAACAAGCCTCATGAATTCTCCTATCCCTTGAACGTATTCTTCCGTAAGCAAATTGGTGTTCGGATCCAAATGAGGTTTATCCATCCACGAACGATAATAAACTTCTGAAGACATGATTTTCACGGAATTGTTATGACTAAAGAGAATGAAGAGAGAATGAAGTGTGAATGAATTGAATGAGGAGGGGTTGTACTTATAGGAAATTGCTTACGGACCTCCGACGACTTTCCGACGAAATTCCGACGGATGTAAAGCAGTCCGTCGGAATTCCGTCGGAGTTGTCCAATCCCAAACGGCTATACAACGGTCATATCTATTTGTCGGCAACGGTCACATGGTTCGTCGGAATTCCGTCGGAAAATACCGACGGAATTCCGACGTCTTTGCTGTTAATCGGAATGTCGTCGGAAATTCGTCGGAATATACCGACGAACTTCCGACGACTACAACGGTTACATTTTTTATCAGAATGTCGTCGAAAAGTCGTCGGAATATTCCGACGACCCATATTTCGTCGGAATTCCGTCGGAAATGGCCGACGGAATTCCGACGACTTAATTTTTTTGGATTTCGTCGGAAAGTTGTCAGTATTCCGTCACAAATGTCCGACGACCTTGGTGTCCGTCGGAACTTCCGTCGGAATTCGGTGTGTTTTCTTGTAGTGGTCAGAGCTTTGGGACGGATTGTAAGGACCTGATTGCTATGCTAGAGAAACCTCATGCTTAGCCAAGCTTTGCGACAGAATTGGAGAAGATCGAGACGCTACGGATATGCTTCCCGGAGTTCAGCATTACTCATGTCCCACGAACGCAGAATCAATTTTCAGATTTTTTAGCTAAGACTGCTAGATCCTTCCATAGGGAGTTACTTTTCATTGGTTGTTCTATTCCGGTTTGGTTACCCAGACCACCTCAAGCATGAGTAATAGAATGGCCGTTTGACGTTAAAAAAAAAAAAAGGGTTTTCTAAACAAAATTGTTTAACAAAAAAAAATTCAAGATTTTTAAGTTACTTTTATTAATTGATGTTAGTGAATTATATACTTTTAAGAAACATTAATCAAAAATATTTGAACTGCATAAATTTTATAGGTTGATGGTTATTGAAAACTGCGCAATAGAGATAATCAGTGTATCTCCAACCTCTTTCTATTTTTTACTTCAAAATTGAATAAAATAGAATATGAAATAAAAAAAAATGCTCTAGTCCTTTCCGTTTTTCACTCCATAATAAAGTAAAAGATGGATTTACTCCCTAAATGATATATTTTTTTTTCGTTTGTTCATTATTCCATTATGCACTAAAAATAATGTAGGACTAGATCATTTTTATTTTATATTTTATTTTACTCCATATTGGAAGAAAAAATGATTTTTACGTTGGAGATGCTCTGATAATTAACCATAAAGATTAGATATATATTTTTAATAAGCATGAAAATTCTATAAGAACCTACTTTAAATATTTTAGAGGGAGTAGTATTTTAGAAATGGCAAAACGTCAGTCAATCTTTTTGTATTGGAAAATAAAGCACATCTTCAGATCGGAACTTGAAATATATTTAGATCTTCCTCGAGTTTAAATGAGTTTATGAAACAAGAATATCTACTTCGGAACTTGAACTATGCTTTGCACGTACTGCAGGTTGATCAAGTGGAAGAGTTAACTTTTATACTTGAAATATATTTAGATCTTCCTCCAGTTTAAATGAGTGCATTAAATGATAGTCTTTTAAAACCATTCAAACTTAGACCGGGTCTTCTCGTGAAATCGATAAACCTGGGATCCGATAATAGTCCCAATTGCTGCTTCAGATATTTCCACAATAATATAGAAAATCTTGTTTTTAGCTCATTTCGAGACTGATTTACTTTATTTTCTTAATTCTGAATTGGTTCTTATGTACTCTAAGTTTGTCTGAAATTATAGTTTTATTCCGTTTTGTTTGACTTCTCTAAGTTGAAATACTGTTACTTTTAGTTTCTTACTTTTTAAAATATTTAAAATGTTACTCAAAATATATTTACAATCTCGATATAATTATTTTTAAACTATTTTTCCTCATTTCAAAAATCTTAAATTTAAAAATATTTTAGTTCCTATATTTTTAAAAAAACTAGAGTTTAACCTACACGTCCATACCAATATTTTTTCATTGTACAAATGTATAAATTTATTATTTGCAAAAACGTTTTAAATATATGACTTTGTGTAATCTTTAATTTTATTTTTAGGTTTTTTATTACATTAGTAATATATAGTGATTTGTTTATATATTTTAATTTTTTATTAATTGTTATTATGTTTTCGAGTTCATGATATCACTCAAATTACTCTAATGAGTGATTTATACTCTCTCAAATAAGAGGTAGAGTTGTAGTACTTAGGGATCGGATTCACAGGGAGCTAGAGAACCAATTAGATCTAATAGTTATATGATTAAGCTAGGCTAATAGTTTATAAAGCAGTAAATAAATATAACAAAGCAGTAAATAAAACAGTAAACAAGTTGAACAAGACAATTGTTCAGCTTGGCATGGAGTTGTTTGATGGAAGGATGGTTGCTAGATCTAGGATTTATATTCAGGTAATCAGTAGTATAATGATATAGAGGCTAATTGTTGCTTGCAAGATATTATAGAACTCAACTGGGAGTACAAATCTAACAACTTCCGTTGTATAGACAGTCTAATATCCAGATCTTGGATCTCAACTCCCGTTTGTTGATCACAAGAAAGTGTCGATCAATTATTCTATAGGAATATCGATCAATACACCTTTCACAATATCGATCGATTGATCTATTGGATCATCGATCGATATCGCTTCTAGCAAGCTTTACGATCGGATTGAATATGTGTTCACTAGGGTTCCTAAATCAACTCTTGTATGCTTCTAGCAATCCTAGCTCAATAGAATTCAGTTCAGAGAAAAAACCAAGCTATCGCTTGTGCCTAATGATTCTAAGATCAGGGTTCTAGTTCATGACTCTAGAACACAAGCAGTAAGAAAAATCCTATGATGAATATCACAACTTCTCAGTCTATTTTTGGGCTAATCCCTCATAACCTATCTGAACCCTAAACCTAATAGGTGGATCTACTCACACATGATGTTTGTCACAGAAATCATAGATGAATAACAAAAAATATAAATAAAACCAAAACAGTGAAGTTCCAAGAGGACTCTGAAGGAGTTCCTCTCTTCTCTCCTAACCTAGAACTATGAATCAAAGAAAGCTTAGATAGCGTAGCCGTCAACAATGGCTTATAAATAACATAAATAGGGTTTCTGGCTGTCCATGGGTATTCTGGTAATTTGGGGTTGCTTATGGGCTTCAGAGGTCATAAAATATGCTCAGCCCATATTGTGGCATCACTTTCAATCGACACCAATGCTGTTTCATCGATCGACAGTCCTTCATCTCCTCGACATCTTCCTCTCGCGAGGCAGACTGACCACTCTTCAATAAAACGAGCATAACTTCTGCTACAGGATGCTGATTAACCTCAAACCTGTGGCATTGGAAATCTAACTCAAAGATCTATCTTATGCCAAAATATGGGCTCAATATAACGGTGGGAAGGTTTCCATCCACAGCTAGACATCTGACGCGTTTGTGCAGTTCTGCACCTCAAAAGACTCCAAAATCACCATATTTCTCCAGAACGTACCTGGACCTGTAAATACTCTAAATAGACTCTATATAGTAGTAAATATATATTAAAACACTTATAGACCATGACTAAAAGTGAGTAAAATCCATGGTCTATCAACTCCCTCAGACTTACCCTTTTGCTTGTCCTCAAGCAAAACAGACGGGCAGTCTCTCTGAAAGTAGTTTGAAAAAAGCAGGGACTCACATGATTTAAAACTTAGAATCATCACCTCTACAATATTTCAATCCACATCTAAGAAATCCTAATCACAAAAGTACATTATAACATATCCTAGCTTAGCAACCAAATTCACCTAGCCAACAACTTAGCAAATCCTGTCTGACATTCCCCTCTACCAACCCCATTTCTTAGCATAAATAAAAGTGCAGGCTTTACCTTGGGAGTATCGATCACAAGATGCAAGGATTTTCAAACAAGTATCTGGATTTGCAGGTAAAAGTTAGTTCTTATCTTTTCTCTCTACTAATTTCTCTATTTAGTCAAACTCTGCTTATATTGCAAGATCATTGACCAAGATTGGATAGACTTCCATGAATCAAACTTTAATGGTGGTTGCCACCAAGTCCTGCTCACTTTTTTTTACCTATATCCAAGAAATCATGTGAATCGAACCTTGATGATTGCCGCCACCAAGTCCCGTTCGAATTCTTTTTGTTGGAATCCTTATGAAGCAAGCCTTAATGGTTGTAGCCACCAAGTCCTGTTCGGATTCCACCTAACTAACACCTATTATATATATATATATATATATATATATATATATGTTTTTTTCTTTTTCTTTCTTTTTTTTAGTTTTTTCTTTAAATAAAAATCTCTACCTATAAATCTAGGGTCGAAATAGAAAAAGAAAATGTGATAAATCTACACAAAGATTTACCTTCCAGACTTGTTTGAAGAATCCGATCTCATGCCCCAAGACAAGCAGTTGTGCCATGTTTAGTGTTGGAGGTCAGCTTTGGTTCCTTCAAACAATCTCAGCAAGTGTGAATAGTTGACAGGTTGATCCACTTTAGTATCTTTAGTACCGTAAATCTAGAATGGTGCTAAAAAGTGGTTAGATAACAAGCAAAAATATAATAAGTTCATAATCCCATTCTTGACTCAATAAAACTCTTTTGAAAACATTTTTATAAGGCTCATAAACACACTAATATCAGTAAACATCTCCCCCAGACTTAAATTACACTGTCTCCAGTGTATATCTAGTCGGAGTTATGGTGAAAAATAATCATAAGTACATAATTTAACAAGTAAGAACGATGACCTGCTAAGTGTCGATCGACACAATGAAGTGACAATCGATCGTTGTTGATGAAGTGTTGTCGACTGATAGCGACATGGTCTCATTGGTCGATGGCTAGAGCAATCATTCGACACAAAGAGACAATCACTCGTTGGATCTGAAGTGCTGTCGATCGATATCGAGTTGGTCTCATCGGTCGATATGCTAAGGAATCGTCTGCTCGATTTTTTTTTAAAAAAATTTCTAAATAGCTAACTAAAACACAATATTAATAGAACCTCCCCCAGACTTAAACAACACTGTAACCAGTATTATATAGTCTAATATTGGTGGGGAAATAAACCATAAGGACAATATTTAACAAGGTGAAACGTTATACCTGATCGCTGATGTTGAGCGTCGATTGACACAATTAAGTGGTGATCGATCGATACTCGTGATGCTCTGTCGACCGACAATGGCCTGTTGTTGTCGGTCGCTGCTGGTATATCAACTCTTCTTCCTTAGATCTTTTTCCTTTCATCTATCATAAACAAAACACTAAAAGTTAGTACACGATAACTAATAAAACATAACTTTTTTTTCGACGAACAGTGTTCTGCTACAGGAACTCTCGATTTTCTTCTACAGTGTCGACCGATATATTTACTACAGTGTCGATCGATTTCCTTGCTACAGTGTCGATCGATGCTACAGTGCCTCTGCTACAGTGTTGTTGCTACAGTACCGTCGTTACTGTTCATCCATTTTTTTTACCTGCAATAAATAAAAACTTTAATCAGTAACAATCTAAACGAAACTGAAAGAAATTGCCTAATAGTGGGTTGCCTCCCACTCAGCGTTTCGTTATAGTCAGTTAGCTTGACTTTGGAGATCTGATTTTGTCCGTATGAGGATGAGAACATGCTCCAAAACAAGTCTCAATGTCTGCTCTCTGAAGCTTTATCATTCTTGTGTGAAAGCCTCCTCTATAGACTCTTCTCCTTTGTCTATCATCTCAGCAATAAGGAGTGCACGAACCTTTGCAAACGGTTGTGAGAAGCATCTGATGCACACTCTGGATTTCCTGACACCATCTCAGAAGTGAGGAATCAATGATAACTGAGAATCACCCATGATCCTTTTTCTCTTCTTCCAATTCCTCGTCTTCTTTCCCCTAGACTTGTCTGATCGCGTGGTGGTATGTCCATCCCTAAGATTTCCACACACATCGAACTCCTTCTGTTCTGATACGCGTCCAGTGTCGATCGATGGAGAAGTGGTAGCGTCGATCGATGTTGGCTTGTTGATGTCGTTCGATATTGCATATGTGGTGTCGTTCGATGGTATCCGGTCGGGGTCGACCGATGTTGCTTCTGTTGGGCCCTTATCGACTTTATCTTTGAATCGCAACCCTCTCTGAGAAGCTCCTACGTGCTGATGATCATCCAATACCTCATTGTAAGAATTATGATGCACACCTTTATCTGGTGGAATAAGAAATTCAACTTCAACCACAGCGCAAGGAACCACAAACTTCACAGGATCATGTATCTTCTTCACTCTTTTGTGAACCCCAACAGCTTCTTCTGCGCATATAAGTGGTCTCAGATGTTTGGAGTCAGTATTGCGTGAGGCCTCAGACTCTTGCACTCTTTTGTCGACTGGTTCCAGCTCAACTATGTATCATGGTAGTTCTTCCAACGATGAGTGTCGATCGACGATCTCGGGTGTGTGTAGATCGATGATGGAGTGTGGGTGTAGATCGATGCTATCTGCTGGTTGTCCATCGATCTCATCAGGTTGGTGTCGATCGATGCTAGCCATTGGCGAAGTTTCCAGATCTCCTCTCGAAGTATGTTAATCGTCATCAAGCTTCTTCTCCGAATTCGGATCCATATCTTCAAGCCATTCCTCCAGCTCCCAGAAGTCTTCCATAGTGACTTCCCTCCTCGAATCCATGTCTTCAAGCTTTTCTCCATCCTCCAACTCCAAGAACTCTTCTAACTCCAAGAAATCTTCTATGGTGATTTTCCTGTCTCCATCTGAGGTAGGGTCACAACTTGATATATCAACGCTCTTATGGGTCGATTCTGCAATGTCTTGAGGACAACTCGATCTTTCAGGGATTTCGAGTGGTGTCGATCGGAAATAGGAGTCTTTGTCGATCGATGCTGGGATTGTGTGGGCGATCGATTCTGAGGTCGTACCATCGATCGATGTTGAGGTCGTACCGTTGGTCGACATTGAAGTCGTACTGTCGACCGATTTTGAGGTTGTAACGTTGGTAGACATTGAGGTCGTGCCGTCGGTCGACGTTGAGGTCGTGCCATCGGTCGACGTTGAGGTCGTGCCGTCGGTCGACGTTGAGGTCGTGACGTCGGTCGACGTTGAGGTCGTGCCGTCGGTCGACGTTGAGGTCGTGCCGTTGGTCGACGTTGAGGTCCTACCGTCGGTCGATGTTGAGGTCCTGCCGTCGGTGACGTTGAGGTCCTGCCGTTGGTTGACGTTGAGGTCCTGCCGTCGGTCAACGTTGAGCTCCTGCCTCGGTACCAGCTTACTCTACTCTGCTCAGCTCTCTAGACACATGTTGTTCATCTTTTTTTTGCCATAATGTCGTCGAGCAGCTGTATTAGAATCATATACTCCTCATCTAAAGATGCCAAGAACATGTCCCATTTATCATTTTTCTTCTTTTCTCGAGTTGCTTCAGCATCATCAAGAAATTTGTAAAGGAAGGCTCTTTTAATGTCATCCCAGCTGGTTAGAGATCCTGGTTGCAGTTGACTGAACCATCTGAATGTATCCTCATAGATAGGATAGGGGAAGATCTTGCAGAGTATGTGGTATTCAGACACTTCATTCTGCTTACTCCTTGACACGAGATCCTCAAGCTCTTCGATGTGGTTTCTAGGATCTTGGTGAGGAAGACCCTGGAAGGGGTCTTGACCTACCCAATCATACCACTCTAGGCTCAGGTCAAAGTCACTCATAACAATCACATCAGAAATCACAACACCCTGAGTATTAATCAATTGTCCTGCGCTGTTGCGAGTGCGACCTTCTTCGTCTCTTAACATCCCATTCTCATCGACCTTAAGTATGAGCACTTTGATCCTATCTGTCTCCCCGCAAGTGGTGCCATTTTTCACCGGATGAACAGTGTCATGATGAACATTGTCAGGATGAACAGTGTTCGGATGAACAATGTTTGGATGAATAGTGTTTGGATGAACAATGTTTGGATGAATAGTGTTTGGATGAACAGTGTCGCGATAAACAGTGTCGCGATGAACAGTGTCGATCGACGCGGGATGAACAATGTTGATCGACAGGGAATAAACAGTGTCGATCGAGTGGATGAACAGTGTCGATCGACGCGGGATGAATAGTGTCGAGATGAACAGCACCTCGATGAACAGTACCGGGTTGAACAGTACCGAGATGAACAGTACTGTAGTGACCAGTACCGTGGTGAACAGTGTTGTCCGACACAAGCTGAATAGTGTCGTTCGATGCTTGGTTCACGCTGTCGATCGATGCTGCTTGGAGGGTGTTGATCGATTCTTCCCTCGTAGAATTACAGATCGTGCGTAAATCAGCAGGCTCCTTCTTTGAAGAACCCATAAATCCTCTCTTCATTGTTGTACTTCGTACTAAGATGTATGTACCTGAAACAGAAGAAAATTTTTTTATCAGTTTTTTTGAACAGTAGTAAAACCTAGACTAAATCTAACTAGACAAGATCTTATGGCGGTCAAAGCTCCCCGGCAACGGCGCCAAATTTGATATTACTCAAATTACCCTAAGGAGTGATTTATACTCTCTCAAATAAGAGGTCAAATTGTAGTACTTAGGGATCAAATTCACAGGGAGCTAGGGAACCAATTAGATCTAATAGTTATATGATTAAACTAAGCTAATAGTTTATAAAACAGTAAATAAATATAGCAAAGCAGTAAATAAAGAAGTAAACAAGTTGAACAAGACAATTGTTAAGCTTGGCAGGGAGTTATTTGATGGAATGATGGTTGCTAGATCTAGGGTTTCTATTCAGGTAATCAGGATTATAATGATATAGAGGCTAATTGTTGCTTGCAAGATATTATAGAACTCAACAGGGAGCAAAAATCTAATAACTTCCGTTGTATAGACAGTCTAATATCCAGATCTTGGATCTCAACTCTCGTTTGTTGATCACAAGAAAGTGTCGATCGATTATTCTGTAGGAATATAGATCGATACACCTTTCACAATATCGATCGATTGATCTATTGGATCATCGATCGATATCGCTTCTAGCAAGCTTTACGATCGGGTTGAATATGTGTTCACTAGGGTTCCTAAATCAAATCTCGTATGTTTCTAGCAATCCTAGCTCAATAGAATTCAGTTCAGAGAAAAGGCCAAGTTATCGCTTGTGCTTAATGATTCTAATATAAGGGTTCTAGTTCATGACTCTAGAACACAAGCAGTAAGAACAACCCTATGATGAATATCACAACTTAGCAGTTATATATTTTGGGTTAATCCCTCGTAACCTATCTGAACCCTAAACCAAACAGATGGATCTATTCAGACATGATGTTTGTCACAGAAATCATAGATGAATAGATGAATAACATAAAATATATATAAAACCAAAACAATGGAGTTCCAAGAGGACTCTGAAGGAGTTGCTCTATTCTCTCATGACCTAGAACTATGAATCAAAGAAAGCTTAGATAGCGTAGCCGCCAACAATGGCTTATAAATAACATAAATAGGGTTTCTGGTCGTCCAAGGGTATTCTGGTAATTTGGGGTTGCTTCTGGGCTTCAGCGGTCATAAAATATGCTCAGCCCATATTCTGGCATCACTGTCGATCGACACCAATGCTGTTTCATCAATCGACAGTTCTTCATCTCCTCGACAGCTTCCTCTCGCGAGGCAGACTGACCACTCTTCAATCAAACGAGCATAACTTCTGCTACAGGATGCTGATTGACCTCAAACCGGTAACATTGGATATCTAACTCAATGCTATATCTTGTGTCAAAAGATGGGCTCAATCTAACGGTGGAAAGTTCTCCATGCATAGCTAGTCTGACGCGTCTGTGCAGTTCTGCACCTCAAAAGACTCCAAAATCACCATATTTCTCGAGAACGTACCTGAACCTGTAAATACTCTAAATATACTCTATATTGTAGTAAATATATACTAAAACACTTATAGACCATGGCTAAAAGTTGGTAAAATCCATGGTCTATAAACTCCCTCAGACTTACCATTTTGGTTGTCCTCAAGCAAAACATACGGGCAGTCTCTCTGAAAGTGGTTTGAAAACAGGAGGGACTCACATGATTTAAAACTTAGAATCATCACCTCTACAATATTGCAATCCACATCTAAGAAATCTTAATCACAAAAACACATTATACCATATCATAGCTTAGCAACCAGATTCACCTAGCCAACAACTTAGCAAATCCTATCTGACATCCCCCTCTACTAATCTCATTTTGTTAGCATAAACAATGTACATGCCAAGTCCACTTTAAGAGCCCATTAAAATAATCATTTTCCATTTTTTCTCCAAAAGAGAAAGAAACTTAACAATTTTAGATACAACTGTCGTTTCCTTTATCCTCGAACGACCTGTTGACAATTTCGCCCTTTTGTTTCAGAAGCTAGGTATAAAAGATTATTAATCTGGACTCTAGTCCTGCTTATCATGTAGGGTCACGATTTCCATCTTTTCTCTGTTTTTTATTAGTAACAACATGAGTTTACCATTACAATCCTCAGATTGGAACTGCCTTTTCATTTTGTTAAATGGTCTATGTCCTAATTCCAAAAACATGCTTTAGAACGGGACTATTTACACGTTTTGGTCCTGAGCCTAGTGGATTATGGGATTAGATCTAGATTATGAATTTGGTTGAGCTATTGTCCTCTTGACAACAAGTTAGGTGGTTCCGGCCGGAAAATTGTCAATTTCAACCCCAGCAATTTTAGTCCTATCAAATACGACCTCAGCAAATGGTCAGTGCCAAATACGACCTCAACTCAATAATAATTTAAAAATACTACCCGAACTTCTTAAAACGTGCCTAAATCAACATTGATTCGAACAAAAATTAGTTAACCGTTAATAAGATAAAACGGTTTATGAATTATACGAAATTAAAAAACTTAAACTTTGAAACTATTTATAAGTTTTTTATATAAATTATTTTGAAATTTTAAACCTTGAATGGTAATTTTTTTCTTCAAAATTAATATAATATATAATATATTTATGTTTTTATATATTTTAGTTATTGTTTAATATGTCTAATATTTTGAAAAAAAAAATCTTAGTGAAAGAAAGATAAGATGCATCTTAACATTTTGAACAAAATATCACAAATATATAATATTAAATTTGAAAAATAATAAAAATCCAACTTAAGTTTAAAAATTTAAAATAATTTATATAAGAAAATTTTATAAGGGCTTTTTGCAAAATTGACCTACAACTTAAAGTCAAACACAAAACTAACCTCCTTTTTTTTTGAAAATTGGTTTTGCCCTATTCACCCCACAAGTTCATATAATTTACGAAAATGCCATCAATTTTTTTTTTCTTTTCGAAAATGACATATTTACTCTCTCACCCTCATCATCTTCAAGTAATTACAAAATTGCCATTGTCATCAATACCACAACCACCATGAACAACCAATTTGAAGCTCTTAATGCTCCCAAAATCGATTTACCCTTCTTCTTTTTCCATTCTTGTGAACTAAACACAACATATCTCTCACTTTCTCTCCACAATGAGCTAAAAAACCCAAGATTTTGATTATAAATTTTTTATGGTTCATAGAGTCATAGAAGCTAACGATTTTGGGTGGGTGACTTTCGTTTGTGATTTTGTGTGCTTGGAGAAGCCTTATGTATGCTAAGGAACTTATCTCACCAATTTAAGGTATGACATCGAGTTTTTTTCCAGATCTGTTCGTCAGACGACTTACTTGGGAAGTCGTCTGGCTGTAGACGACTTACCTGGAAGTCGTCTGGCTGTAGATGACTTACCTGGAAGTCGTCTGGTCAACGCAAAGGTTATTTTTGCAATTGACTTTGAAATCTGTAACCTGAGACGACTGAAAGTTAAGTCGTCTACTATTGTTTGGTTTCAAAAAAATTTCCAAAGAACCTAGACGACTTACATTTCAGTCGTCATAGGTTAGTTTTGCATTTGACTGGATAATTACAGAAGTTCGAAAATTAAAATAATAATATTTTTTTAAAAGTAAACGACTTACAATTAAGTAGTCATAGGTTAGTTTTGCAATTGAAAAAAAAACTTCAAGATTTAATTATACACAGACGACTTATAATTCAGTCGTCCAATTGAAAAAAAAACTTCAAGATTTAATTATACACAGAGGATTTTTTTCCGAGATTCTGGTCAAACCTCGTAAATCCTGGACGACTTACATTTCAGTCGTCTCGTGGACGACTGAATTATAAGTCGTCTGTATATAATTAAATCTTGAAGTTTTTTTTTCAATTGCAAAACTAACCTATGATGACTTAACTGTAAGTCGTCTACTTTTAAAAAAATATTATTATTTTAATTTTCACTAGACGACTGAAATGTAAGTCGTCCAGAAAAGTCAAACTTCTGAAATAATCCAGTCAAATGCAAAACTAACCTATGACGACTGAAATGTAAGTCGTCTAGCTTTTTTAGAGTTTTTTTTAACCAAACAATTGTAGACGACTTATTTTTCAGTCGTCCGAAATAACAGATTTCAAAGTCAATTGCAAAAATAACCTCTGCGTTGACCAGACGACGTATAGTTTAGTCGTCTGGACAACTTAGATTGAAGTCGTCCGCGTCTTCTCCGCTAGTTTTTAAGTCTTCTACGTTAGTTTTTGAATAACTTGTATTTTTAAGAGTGATAAGTAACTTCAAGATATGTAAAACTCATATTTACAAAATATGTTCTCTTCCTTAGTTTACTAAATTTGACTAAGTTTTTCAACGCAAACTTATAAAAAAATATGATATGCTTTGACTAGTTACTATTGTTTGTTTCCATCTCTTAAGTATTATTGTTATAGACAATAATGATGACTATTGTTATGAGTTGGAAGAATGGTTAAATGCTTCTTAAAATGTTGTATCAATATGAAGCTACCAACATTCTTGTTTATTAAGATGAGAGAAGGCCATTGGAGTTTATTATTGCATATGAGAGATCCAAAGATAAGAAAAAGGCTACTGAAGTCTATTATTTCATTGATTTGTAAATGTGTAAACACATTGTTAGCACATTTAATACATTTTGGAAAACATTATTACTGATTTTACAAAAAATTCACAACTAAAAGAGTAGACATGCAATTCACAAAACAGACCACAAACAAAACTATTATAGATCATTCCTCTACAAAGACAAGCTTAGATTCCACTTGAGTAGACAAGACCAGACGACTTTTAAGAAGTCCAAACGACTTCTAAGAAGTCCAGACGACTTTCAGGAAGTTCAGACGACTTTGTCAGAAGACTTTTAGGAAGTTCAGACGACTTACAGACGACTTTACAGGAAGTCCAGACGACTTTTAGGAAGTCCAGACGACTTTCAGACGACTTCCAGACGACTTCCAGACGACTAACAAGTAAGTCGTCCCAGAAGTCTTCCAGATCTGAAAAACCTGCATATTAAATCCAGATCTGAAAAACCTGCATATTCAAAAATGTTCAAATGGCTTAAAAACAGAAAAAAATGAGTGGAAGATTAGATAAATCTACCTTTACAGAACACACAAAAATACACATCTAAAAATAATAGATCTACCTTTAAATTAGTGGAAGATGAGTACCATCTAATTAAAAACCTGCAAAAAAGATAGATTAGTAAGAAAGACATGAGACAAAACTGAAAAATTCATATAAAGTTTGGTGTTTTCAAGTCAAAGAGATTAGAGTGGGTTTGGAGAGTTTTAGTTTGGGAAAAAAGTAAGAACTTTATACAACAAGAAGTTACCAAATGAAGAAAAATCAGACATAAGAACTTACCAAAACGCTCAGAAAAATCCAGACGACTTCCTGGAAGTCCAGACGACTTCCTGGAAGTCCAGACGACTTCATGGAAGTCCAGACGACTTTGTCAGAGGACTTCCAAGAAGTCCAGACGACTAACAAGTAAGTCGTCTCAGAAGTCTTCCAGATCTGAAAAACCTGCATATCAAATCCAGATCTGAAAAACCTGCATATCCAAAAACGTTCAAATGACTTAAAAATAGAGAAAATGAGTGGAAGATTAGATAAATCTACATTTATAGAACACACAAAAATACATATCTAAAATTAATAGATCTACGTTTAAATTAGTGGAAGATGAGTACCATTTGATTAAAAACCTATAAAAGAGATAGATTAGTAAGAAATACATGAGACAAAACTGAAAAAATCATATAAAGTTTGGTGTTTTCAAGTCAAAGAGATTAGATAGAGGTTGGAGAGTTTTAGAATGATGAACATTACATTTTTGTTGCAGCCATTTGAGGGGAGGAGAGAGAATGTGTAAATTTTTCTTTATATAGGGAGACAAAAAATCCAATTAGGTTAAATATTTTTGACTCAGACGACTTCCTAGACGACTTACATTTCAGTCGTCTGTTGAAGAAATTAAAACAGACGACTTACATGTAAGTCGTCCAGAAGAGTTTAATATTTTTAGTGGGAAATTAAATATTTTTAGCGGGAAACTAAAATAGAAGACTTTCCAGACGACTTACAAGTAAGTCGTCTGGTTTAAATTATTTAAGCGGGAAAATAATTTTTTAAAAAAAAATTAGGCGGGAATATTTGGACGACTTACATGTAAGTCGCCTGTTTTAATTTCTTCACCAGACGACTGAAATGTAAGTCGTCCGAGTAAAATGATCCGGTTAGGTTAAAACGTACATTGGTAAAATTAAAGGTTCGGTACGATGTGGACGACTGAAATATACGTCGTCCGTGTAAATTATTCAACAGACGGCTGAAATATAAGTCGTCCACACCCTAAACATAACCCCTAAACTTAATTATCTAATTAAACACTTCATAAAACCAAATCAAATTTGAAAAGTGTTTACTATACACAGAAATAAACACATATAGGTGAAAACCAATTTTTGAAAAAAAAATTTTAGTTTTCCAAAATCTAACCCTAACAATACATACAATATTACAACATATGTTTGCCAAACTCCTAAACCAAAGTATTTTATGATTCACTACTTCCACTCATCTATCTTCAAAACAAATCAATTTTATCATATCTTAATTTATATCACTTAAAACTGTTTATAATTACTTGATTTTTATTTTTCATGCATCAAAATATTTTTTTACAAGATTTATAAATTATTTTTAAAATAAACTGGTACCAGACGACTTACACTTCAGTCGTCCAGACGACTTCCAACATCTCAGACGACTCAGACGATTTACTGGGCTATATTCGTAAAAATGGCTTCTATTTTTTTGTTTGGTCACAAGGGGTTGAGCTGTAATTTCACTAGGCTTTTAGGTTAGTTTTGCATTTGATTCAAGTTTGGGTATAGGTTTAGGATTAAAATCAAGTTGTGGGTTAGTTTTGGCAAAAACCCCATTTTATAAATAGCTTCAAAGTTTTAAGTGTATATTTAATTTTTTATAATTATAAATATTTCATTATTTGTACTTTAGTAAGATATAATTTTATTAAAGATATGATAAGTAACATACATGTTAATGTATTTATATAAATCAGAAGCAATCATCACCAAAGTTTTAATCGGATAAGATGAAGATTTATAATAATTAATATAATTTCAAATTAGTAATAATATTTCAAAAAGTTAATTTAGTCTAGTGGTTAGTATGTCCTTTTTAAAGGGTATTATGGTACAGGTTCGAGTCACATAATGAACATTTTTTAAAAGATCGAAACGATGTCGTTTTATCTTGTTAACGGTTAACTAACTTATGTTAGAGTCAATATAGATTTAGGCACGTTTCAAATAGTTCATATAGTATTTTTGTATAACAATTGAGTAGAGGTTGTATTTGACACTGAATATTTGTTCCGATTGTATTTGGTAAGACTGAAATTGTTGGGGTCAAAATTGGCAAGTTTTTTGTTCTGGCAGGCTTAATATACGTTGCTACTATCTTGCATTCACTTCTCTGTCTGAGAACTATCAGAAGGAGAGGTTAAAGAGAAAGCTGAGAAGCCATATAACTTCACTGACCTCGTCATTGACCCTCTGACTACAACTACTTTATATGGTCGAAGTTTAATATAAATGAGAACACAACAGAAAAAAAAATGGTAAACCATTCCCCGTAGAAAGAATGTGAATGCTCCGGTGGCCACGCGCTGTGGAAATCTGGTGTGGTGCGGATCCGAACTCGGGTCCTTTGGGGATCAACGGAACGTTTTGACCACCCGACCACAGACGCGTGGTTAAAACCTGTATTGGGTAAACTTTTTTTAGTGACTAGATCCCACCGCAAGCGGTGCCCCAAATCCAGGAAAATCCCTTAGGATTTTTTTGGAGAGTCACAGTACCACTGCGCCAACAGAAAATCGAACATGCGACCTTTAACAGTCGTCTGTAAGAAGATGGACCACTGGAATATAAACCCTTCTCTAGATAACAGAAATAAATAAATAATCATCTAGTTCCAGATCTGGTCTTACAATTTATCTGCATCTTTATATTAAGCTTTGCTTACAAAAAGATGGACATGAATCTAGTCTGAATTTTGGTAGGCCTGTTAAAGCGGAAACACACTGTTCACCGAATCCATAATATTCCATCTGTTTTCGAAAGTTAGGTTTTTTAGATTTTTTTTATGTTCCACAAAGATAGATTTTCTATATTGTTAAGGTACTTTTTTATACTTTTGAAAAATATTAATTGAGAATATTTGAGTTGATTAAATTTCATTGGAGGAAAATGATTGGAAAGTGTATAATCAAGTAAAAAATAAATTAAATTATAAACATTTATTTAATTGTTAATACGCGTGCATACTCTAGGAGATCAACGCGGAATTAGGCGGTCAATGTAGAAATTAGGCGGTCTTACGTAGGTAATGGTGCTCTAATCATAAAACCAAACTTCAAGATCTACGCTTCCAAGAACAAGCCCCAAACTCATCTCCCCTGCTTATCATCTTCCAACACATCACACAGCCAACCTGGAGCCCCTCTAGCTACGTACGATTGGTATCTCATCTCCAGAGTTACACTTTTCGCCACCTTTGCAGCACATCTATTTAATCTGGCTGACACTCCGCTCATACTCCACTCATTAATTTCCGCTAGAGCTTTCCTCAACTCCTTTTTCATATTTTTGCATCCATTATTCGTCACCTATCATAATTATATATATCTCTTATGTATTAAAATAGAAACATTACAATATTTTACCTCTAACTCGTGTCATTTAAAATGATTCTTAGAATTATTAGATAATTAATTTGGTCTCTCGAAACATATACAATATTTTTTATTAATCTAATCACAAATTAATTATTAATGTAAGAAAATATATTTTTATTATTTTCTTAAATAAAAACTACAAAATTAACTAATATGATCAAAATATATATATTGCAATTAATGATTCTGAATAATAAAGATTTGGTTATAAAGTTTATATCCTTCATCATTTTGGTTTAATTTAATATTATTAAAATAAATTAAACAATCATATTCACCATATAATAAAATATTTTATATTAAATGTTATATTTATTTTTTTTAAACGACTTTAAATTACTAAAATTGTTACAAGTCTCACATTTTAAAATTGTGATCAATGGTTTAAATTTTTTTCATAACAAGATACAAATGATCAGAAACCATATGAATAGAAATTCTCATCTAATAGATATTCATATTAAAAGTATATATATATATATATATATATATATATATATATTAATACAATTTAAATTAAATTATATACCATATAACAATAAATATTTTAGTTCTTAAATTTGCATTGAATAAGTACTGAGAACTTAAGATTTTAATTTTGTAATTTTCATTGAATTTTTAAATATGATTATAAATCACTAAAAATATTAAAAATTCACAATGAAATTTTTGATTTCAACAGTTTGAAAATTTTGTTATAAAAATACAAATGATCATAAAATCATATGAGTAGGAAGTCTTATTTAATAGATAACCATATTAAAAATTATAATTTATACTAATATAATTTAAATTTAACTATGTACTATATAAAATAGGTAAATATGATTGTTTTGATTTATTTATCATAAAAAGATTGTTAAAGAATGATTATTTTGATTTATATGTTCATGCCAAACTAATTCTATATGTAATAGTTACTTGCTTCTCAACTATTCAATTTATATTTATTATTTTATAATATGTAAAAATGAATAATAGTGTATGTAAAAAGAATTGTATACCGAATGTACGCGTAAGGCGCATATGTTAACCTAGTAATATGGCAAACCACATGAATCAATTTGGACAGTCTTTGGAGGCCAGCTTCAAATAATGAATGATATTGGCATCAATGGTATCGATCATCTCCTTCACCTTTTCCAAATCCCACACTGTATTATATATATATATTGTTAGATATACTTCCAATCATGGTGTTTTTGGAGTATGAACTGGTAACCAAAGTAAGAAGGCGTATACTAAAGCTAGGGAGGTGTATTGAATCTGAAAATTTGAAGTGATATGATTTTAGTAAGTTTTTAGATGATTTTAGGTGAATATTAGAATTTGGTATGATTTTGGTTAAACAACTCTAGAATCTCATCTAAAACCATGAGATTTGGATTTTTAATTTTATAACTAAGAAACTCTTCTCAAATATCCTAAAAACATTTAAAACACTCTAAAATCTCGAATTTAAATTTTGTTCAATAACAGTAGATTTCAGAGTATTTTATAAAATGACAAATTCAATAACACTGGATTTTAAAGTGTGTTTTTTTTTTAAATCTTCGTTTGAATAACAGTGAATTTGTCATTTTAATACAAATTATCTGAAATTCTTAGTTGAATACAACTTACATAGTTTAAAAAAAAACTCATCTGAAAAGTTTTTACTTTGTAAAGACCTTAAAAGAGCACAAAGACATCATTAACTACTGGATCTCAAAATCCACTTAGAAATAGAGTACTGAATTTCTATGATATGAATATGAAGTTATGTCTCCTTACAATAATATCAACTAATTTTGTCTTAACAAAAACATAGAAAAAAAAACAGTTACTTAGTTATGATTTTTTTTTTTTAAAACACACTTATAATACTTAGTTTTGATTCTATATGAAAATATCTGATTTGAAAATTTAATCTCATTTTCGTGATAAATCAAAATCACATGGCCCACCTTGGATTATACAATTTTACCTCGCTCTAGAGAAAAAGTAAAGATTGTCCTTATTGACAAAAGGTAAAATGATAACAGGAGACCACCACTCATTGTCTGCTTTTTGAATCCTTCCAAACTTCATAAAAAACAACCGACAGAGAGTAACCCTCTCTCTCATCAAGTAGGTTTCAGTCCCTTGCTACAAAAGTAATGGTAAACTACAGTCTCTTGCAACAAAAGTAACTGTAAGGAAGAGGGAAAACACAGATGAATCAGGATTTTTCATAATCACTTCTCTATAGTAGTGTCTCTGTTTATTTCCCAGAACCAACAACAACAACGCCCACAAAAATCTAAGTACATCAAAAGAATCATGATAAGGAAGAAGATGAAGAAGAAACGTCCACACAAGCAAAAAAAAACGCTCTCACTATATGAGATTTCTCAATCAAAGAATTCCCAATTGAACCTTGGCGGGATGGCGTGATTATTTGCAGTGATCGAGCTCAATGAAGTCGCAGCATGATGATCAAATGTTTCCCATTTAGTAGAAGAATCCATCAGATTTGGTCCTGGTCCTGAATTTCTAGGCTCCTCCACAATCTCTTGCTTCTTGTGTTTGTAGTTTATAGGCATGTCCATAAGTGATTGTATCGGTTTCTGCTCTTGCCTCTGTCCATTGCTATCTTCTTGAATCGTTGCAAGTCTCCGACCTTTTGGCTGTTTCTGCTGCCCATCAGCCATTGAGTTCTTCACTTTCAAAGCATCGAGTGCTTCGACATAATTCTGCACTCTCGTCGCCTAAAACATAAAAAAAATACATAGAACTTGCAATGTTACAACTATAATAACCCAAGAAACATTGAGAAAGCTTCGATGATTTTTTATTTATTTCACATACCTGCATCTTTCTTTGCAACTTCACATCTCCTTCAGCTACAATCCCATCCAACTTTACCAACTCATTCATCAACAATTCGATCACCGTAACAAGATCTTTCTCAGCGACTTTCCCTCCTTTCTTTATAACCATCTCAAACGCCGAAACCTATAAAACACGCAACACTTTCAAAAACAGCATATGTGAAACACAAACAATTTAAGAAAAGTAGAAAGGGGGGGGGGGGGGGGGGGGGGGCATTACACGTCCTCCGAGTCTATCAACTTCAAGGCTAATATCGGAGACCGCTTTAGACGCCTTTTCGGTTTTGCCGATCTTCTTCATCTCCAAAAATCGTTTCTCTTGGCCAATGGGGTCTTCTATAAGCACCATCTTGGATTTATCTTTCACTCCGGAAACGTCAAGAAAGGCCTTTGAATCTCTCTCTTTCTCTTTGTACATTAGTTTCTGGTCTTGATGGTGAATACCCGTTGGTCCACTTAACATTTTCTTTAGTTCCCCTGCATCCAAAAGAAAATGATTCAAACTCACACAGGGCCGGGGCACAGACAAATGTAAGACCCCCAAAAATGTAAGCTGTGGTGTTCAAAATAATATAAGCCTCCAAATTGTTGGAAAAAAAAAATCAGAATTTATTAATTTTTTCACTAAATTGTGATGGCTACCAAAATTTAACTTACACACAAATAATCAAAGTTTCTTAGGAATATTGAAAAATGTATTTATATGTAAAGAGACTAACCAAATGAAGCTTGAGGACTAATACTCATCTCATGGTAGACCGAACCGTACTTGATTTTGACTCTGATCATCGGTGGCGGTGGAGCTCCGACAGGATCCGAATCCGGGTTACGCTTCTGAACCAACATTCCACCGGGTCTCATTTCCCAATCATGACCGCCTGACTCCCTGCCGCCATTCGTCGCCGGAAGATTTGTCGGTTTGTTCCTCATCACCTTCATCATTTTTCTCTCAGTTTTTGTTAAACCGACAAAGGCAACAACGGATCTAAAGATCTCTACGAGAGATTAGCAGTATGAGAAACAAGACAAAGACATTGGAGACAAAAGAAGAATGTTACATTAACTCTGGGACTTGGACATGGAGATCATCATCAACATTTCTCCAAACCCCACTTCCCCACGTGCACTACAAAGATCAAAGTACAGACGTTTCTGTCTCTCTCTCTTCTTCTTTGAGCTTCTTCAGTAGAATAACCTGAATTGACTTCACAGATCTCCTCTGTTTTCCCGAGAAAATCGGTATATTAGGAAAACATCTGGATTCTCTGTCGAGTTTCTAGTTTCAGAGAAACCGGTTGGGGAAATAATGAAAATACTAATCTAATAATATAAAGTAGAGTTACTCTCTCCTGTTAGAGCGCCACGTCACTAATTCGATCATCCTGGGTGCGACATCTGTCCCCTCACTCTCAAAACTCGCCGTATGATTTATAAAATTTTGGGTTTCTTTCCCCTGAAGTTGGGCTTCTTCCACGCAGTCAGACCCGTCGAACTCTACATTGGATATCAAAACTTAAACGTTGCGTTTTGGATTAGGGTTCGTAGTGTCCGTCTCGCGTCTCCAATCTTCCTCCATCGACTGATTCGTCTTCTTCTTCCACGAACAGAGACGGTAACCGATTCCCTCATAAAGCCCTCCTTAATCAATCACACACGATCTCCATTCAATGCGACCCTGGAGAGTGCAAGGCAGTGGACGCTCTGCTATAAAAAGGTACGAGTTCATGCTTTCAGAATCATCCTTCGTTCTAAACTAACCAGTAGACAAAAAGTTTGAGTCATGGCTAACGATTTGGTCTTCCTCTCTGATCTACGGACTGGCCGCTCTTCCTCCTCTATTCAAGTTCGCATGCTCTGATTTGACATGCTTTTTCTGGATTCTCAGGTAATCTATTTCACTGTTTTTTGTTTTGTTTATAGTTTTAATTAGATCTCTGGTTAGATTCTATACAAATCTCCACCGTCTTGATTCTTAATTATTAAAATTCCTTGTGTTTTGGAATCCGTAGATTTATGGCCAAGCCATCCCCCAACTTTTAATGTTTGCTATTTTCTTTTCATAATATTCATATTTTTACGGCTGTGAAAATTCTTCGTTTCTGACTATTAGTTTATTTAGATTTATTGCTGAGCCATTTCCCAGCTTTTGATGTTTGATATCTTCTTTCATAATGTGATAATACATGAAGTTCCTAATGAGTTGAGCGGCTGGCAGATAAAACTCAATGAGAGAAGACAGAAGCTGGAGAAGAGAAGAGTGAGGTTCAAGTTGTGCTCCTTGGACAAGGACTTGGAGATTTTTTATCTGAATCCTCACCAATGCAATGTCTCTGAACCACAAGTGTACAGGTTCTGCTGAGTACACAAGTCTAAGATATCTTGAGAGCTCATCAGGGGTAAGTTCTGAGAACAAGAGAAGACATTTCTTATGTCTCTACAACAGATTTAATGTTTAACTTATGCTCTAAATTGTTCCAAGAATCAAGTTTGGGTCTAGAAAAACGAGACAGAAACATTCAATACCTGAAACAAGAGCAGGAGCAACCAAGTCATGTCTCTGTTCTAGAGAGGATACGTCTGGAAGAAGAAATAGTAGAAGAGAAGATTAGATTGCTATCTTTTCATGATTCATGAATCTTCTAGAGAAGGACTCTGTTCACAGGTTTGTGAAGAAAGTTCTTGAAGCTTCAAGACTGAACTGGACTAATATTATGGCAAGATGCAACGAAGAAACATCACTACTTAACGAATTCTCACACGGCGATCACAACAAGGGTAAGCTTCTTCTGGTTCTTGATTACACGGACGAGAGTCTCCAAGAGATTTACCTTCGAGACATCATCAAGTTTTGGCCTTTCTTGAGAGTTATCATCAATCTACCATCTTCTTCTTTTAGAGAAGACCTGATTCACGAGACGCTGAGACGTTTCGACTGGGGTTTACTCTGCTGTGACACTCCAAGAACGTTGGATCAGATCATTGTGACTGATGTGGTAAAGCCATCATATCTTTGGTCGGGTTTTGGTGGTGAAGCTGAAGGTGGAAGTAGCCAGGTGCAGATAGCATCGGAGAAGGTGAAGAAAGCACGCAATGCATAGGTGAAAGAGAATTGGAGTTCAAGACGCAGTTTTTTTTAATGCTTAAGTCGTTTATGCTGTTTTTTCCCCTTTTCTGGTGTTTGTTTTATGAACAAGTTTGACTTTCACTCTTTGCTACTTCTATAATTTTGGTTTTTTAATACAAAATATAAAATATATCTCATTTCAGAAATATTTGGTATTATATTGTTTTTTTTTTAATTCTAAGTTAGTATTCTCTATATTATATCAAGATTGTAAACAACAATCATATTTTGAGTCCAATTTGACAATGACAGCAGATACTAAACATGCGATGGTCCATTCATATTCGATATTTCCCTTCATTCGCATTTTATTCAACAAATATAATGCTCACACAGTAAGGCGACTCCATAATAGTTAAGAAGCTAAACACATGACCTGTATACATTATATTTATAGCTTAGCATTGAAGTGGTTTACTTGGTTGGCTATCTCTGATCCGGTATGTTCTCAAGTACTGACTTTATCACTATCATCGCAGGAAAAGCAGCCACTGTGTTCTTCAACAATTATAGGCTTCGACGAAGATATCATTCACCAGTGTTTTAAGTGTCATATTTTGACTAAACTATGAAAACCTTCTTCTTAACGCTTAAACATTATTTTTAATTTAAGATTTCATATAAAGAGTCCGTGATACACATTACATATATACTATGTTTTAAAGGATCAAGATATCAACAAAATATATAATAGAATTATATGCATACTACAAAGACACCATAAAGAAAGAGCCAGCATAAATAAAAACAAAATCCATGTTTAATTAAATAAACTATTATGTCTACTTGAAATATTCTTTCATGAATATTATAGCAAGAAAGGTAGAAAAAAATTATAACTACATTCAATAAGAGAATTTTTATCGTACGTATTTATGTATAAATTAAATTACGCTTTAATATCAAAATTATAGTTTAGTCAAACTTCTAAATTATTGTACTGTGAAAATTTTAATGGTTGATTAGAAAGAATAATTTAAGTATAACTAACAAATCCCTATAAGGAAAGTTATATATATATAGTTAGGATATATATATGCAATGAGCATAAAATTTTGAAGTACCCTATGAAATATAAAACAAAAAATTAGAAAATATAAAAAAATAATTAGTAAACCAATTAAGATAATAATAATAACAAACTATAAAAATAAAATGTTAAACCATAATATTATTAAATAAGTAAATATTAAATCATATATTTTGTCGAAGGAGAGATTTTGTTTATTTGCCTTAACTTGGATTGTATGCAAAAAAATTACCAAATATCAATAAAATTGTATTGTGTATATTATTAAACCCTTTAAATATACTACTATATTATATAAAATCAACATCTTCGGTTCGCTTGGTTTGCTCAGTTAATAAACCATACCATATCCATAAACCGTGATTTTTTAAATATAATATCAATTCACTAAAATCATTATTACTAGATCTAAACCATGTTTACTGATACCAATGCATAATTGATTGGATCTGAATAAACATAAAATGCCCTACATTTTGAGACACAATATTTTATTTAAAATGATTCTCATTTTCGTGTACTGTGCTCAGATTGTCCAAAATAATACATTTGTTGTTTTTCTTGCCTTTTCTCTTTATTTCTTACTTTCTATTTTATATTTATTATTAAACTTATAACCACAATTAATTACATTATATATAAGCAAATATAACTAAAAAAAACACAAAAAGCTAAACATAAAAACAAAATTGATAATATTATAAGTTACTAACATTCACCAAAACACATATAATAACTTAACACACTATAAATTCTTTCAACTCGGAATTAAAAAGCCAACAATACTAAGAACTTGGTCATCATTAGTTAGTGATATAATTCAATTTGGTGTACGCAATAACCATACTCACACCCAATTTAAGATAAAAGATTTTTTTACAAAGTGACGTCTTTTATAAAAATCAATCCATCAAATTCCGCCCGTAGGGCGGGTCGACCGTAGTTATTTATAGAAAAAGGAATAATAACGAGCGGCCAGCTAATTTATCTCTCTTTGCGTCACTGACTTATTATGCCATACATATATATCTGTAGTTTACTATCGGAATATATCTTTTTTTGTCTTTGGACTTTTCGTTGGATGAGTATTTCCTGGTATTTTCCAAAGTGACAAAATTAATATCTTGGATATTAGAATACGTAATAATTATCTCATTCACGACTTTAGCTTAAACTCTAGGTATTTAATTTGGCTCAATATCGTATTCGGATGGTAGGTAGTAGGTACGAACGGATATACCCCCTAAGCACAAGCCGAGTAACCTAGACTTTCATCGCAAGGCCACCTAGATCATCAATGAACCCACAACCAGATAAAGCGACCGAGCTCTCTGCCAACCGAGTTATACCGCCGAGTAACCTAGAACTTGTTTCTTTCACTTTCCTAGCTGCAGATAGTTAAATGCTTTGATCTGATTTGGAGTGTTATGTGCATTAACAATGTCTTCTTCGGTCCATAGGGAGAATATTTTGTTAAAATTGATGCAAATGAAGAACATTCAACAGATGATAAAAGAACTAATGCGCTGGGTACAATGCCTAAATTAGGTTATACTATGGCAGCTGGGAGGTTATTTTACAAAGGTCTTTTGGTGCTGCCAAGTACATCTCAACATATCTAACAAATACTTCGAGAGTATCATGACGATTTCATGGGGGGTCACTCTGGGCTTTTCATGAGTCATGACCATTTAGCAAATTCAGCAGGTATTCTGTTGACCAACA
The DNA here is from genome assembly GCF_020379485.1 of Brassica napus. Lineage (NCBI taxonomy): Eukaryota > Viridiplantae > Streptophyta > Magnoliopsida > Brassicales > Brassicaceae > Brassica > Brassica napus. The sequence goes on along the minus strand of NC_063445.1, from coordinate 13,293,339 downwards.
ATGAAAGAAGATGTGAAGAGACATGTGGCTGAGTGCAATACATGCCAAACACACAATTATTCCACTTTGGATTTTGGACTTCTTCAACTAATTCCGTTGCCGTCTTTGTATGGTCATAATTTTATGACTTTCTAAATCTGAGGGTGTCAATGTCATCTTGGTTGTATTGGATAGACTCATCAAATATGCTCACTTTCTGAGCCTCATACACCCTTTCACGGGGACTGTGGTGGGAGAAAAGTTTGTACGTCTTCATGGATATCCCACTTCCATTATTTTCAGACAGTGATAGAATCTTTCTGAGCAAATTCTGGAGAGAATGATCTAGATTGGCTGGCACTACTTTGAAGTTTAGCATTCTGTATCATCTTCAAAATGATGGACAATTTGATGTTTTCATTCGTCGTTTGGAATCTTACTTAAGTTTTTTCACCTCGGTTCACCCCAAACAATGGCACAAATACTTATCCTTGGCAGAATCTTGGTATAATTATTCATACCATACATAATTGCACACGACTCTCATACAATACATAATTGCACATGACTCCCTTTAAGATAGTGTACGGTAGAGATCCTCCAAGTCTCTTGTGTTTTGAGGATGGATCGAGTAACAAAAGTGAGCTTGAAGCTATGTTGAAATCATGAGATGCTATTTTGAAAGACGCCAAAGCTCATTTGCTAAAGGCGCGTGAGCAAATGAAGAACAATGTACTTAAGAAACGCCGGGATTTCATATTTGAGATTGGCTCGTTGGTGTTTCTTATGCTCATGCCATAATGTCAATCTTCTCTAAGCAAAGCTTTTTAATTTGCAAAATATTATGGTCTTTTTACAGTTTTGGAACACATGGACCAGGTAGCTTACCATTTTAAACTACGAGAGGACAGCAAGATCCATCGTGGATTTCATGTTTCTCAACTAAAACCGGTTTTGGTAAGGGTCATGAAGTGACTACATTTCCGGTGATGTTTGAGGAGAATAAAGAGTTTATCCTAACAAAGCACACACTATGATGCAGAAGGTCATCTTGAGGCTTTGGTTCATTAGAAGGGCTTATCGGTTCATGAGAGTTTGTGGATGCGAGTGAAGGATATTACACGAAAATTTTCCACTTTCGAGCTTGAGGATAAGCTCGGTCTTACAGAGAGAGGTATTGATATGAGATAGAAAGTGTACTATCGGAAGAAGATTAGAGGGAAGAGAGCAGTGGAGTTGATGATCAAGTACATGGATGATCTACTAAAGAGGAGATCATAATGGCTTTTGCCGCGGAATATGGCCTTTTAATCCGTTAAAACATAACCAAAATAGAGAAAGTGATTTGAATTTGGTAATAATACCGTATAAACTGAATAAATGTTATTTTTAGAAAATCACATTAAATGAATATTGTACGGTACAATATCCATTTAATGTGATTTTCTAAAAATAACATTTATTCAGTTTATACGGTATTACCAAATTCAAGCCACTTTCTTCAACTTGGTAAGTGAACTATGTATATATTATCAGTCATAAATTATCATATGATATATATATATATATATAAGCATGTTACTATACTTTAATTAATCAGTTTACTCAATTTATTCGATTTGATGGATATTGAGTAAACTGATCAATTAAAATATAGTAACATACTTATATATATATATATATATATATATATATCATATTTTATGATAATTTATGACTGATAATATATACATAGTTCACTTACTGATATAATCTTGAAATTTAAGACATTAATTTGAATAATTTTTAAATTTTGTTTTTAGTTAAAGGCATTGACATACATGGATGCTAAAATTTAGTTATTTAATAATAGTATGATACTTGGATAAGACCTGCGTCTTGCGCATGATAAATTTTTATAAAAATTATTTAAAAAATATTATACGGAAAAATAAATTTATATTCTTGATTGAATTAATATTTTGGTCTTTCAATATTTTTTTTTAACTTTTTGTTAATCACATAATTTGTTAAAGAAAAAATAGGTCAAAAAATCACTTACCGCATAAGAACCTAACGTTTAGGTCGAAAAATCTCGGGTCTATTTGATTACAATGAAACTATGCCAGCTCGGTATTATATCATGATTTAGTAATTTAAAAATTAATTATGGTTATGAGAAGTTTACATTCACGTGTCAATCCTATCTATCTTCAATATTTTTCTCTTTTTCATTTTGGTTATTGTTCGATATAAATATTGATTTTGAAGTTTATTCTCATTTCGTTTGTTTGTTTTGACCTGAGATTTAGAAAATGTTTATGATTTAAAATAATTAAAAAGATACATACTTAGGTAAAGATCTGCACCTTTTGCAGAATAAATATTTTATATTTTATATTTATTTTATGTTTTTCTGCATATTATGAAATAATAAAATAATAAGTATATATATTAAATAACTATGAAATCAGTTAATAATATGTAATAAATTGGCGTGTGCATTTAAATCAAACTATCACTCTTGTTTATTAGCAATCATTTTAGGGTAAATAAATCAAAACAATCAATCTTATCTATTGTATATGATATATAATTAAATTTAAATGATATTAACATATATATATAGTACACTTTTAATATGGATATTTATTAAATGAAGTTTCTACTCATATAATTTTATGATTATTTGCATATTTGTGTAACAAAAGTTTACACCAACAATTTTTTTTTTAATGTGGGATAATTTCAATAATTTATAATCATTTAAAAAACAATGAAGATTTCAAAATTAAAATATTAACTTTTCAATATATGTTCAATGCAAATATCAAAATATAAGTATACATTTTCATACGATGTATAGTTTAATTTAAACGATAGATATGTATATATATTAACATAAAAACCTATTAAAATAAAATTATTTCTTCATATGGTCTTAAAATCATTGTATCTTAATATAGAAAAAATTAAACCTTGATCATAAAAGTTTATGTGAGACTTTTAACAGTTTTAGCAATTTATAATCGTTTTGAAAAATTCAAAATACAACATATACAAAAAAATCTAGATTTTTATTATATGATTAATGTAATTATTTAATTTATTTTAATAATAAAGAAATAAAAAAATGATAAAAAAGTATACAAATTGTTATCAAATCTTTATTGTTTAAAATCATTAATTGCTATATATATATATATATATATATATTGTAATCACATTAGGTAATTTTGTAGGTTTTATTTAAGGAAAGCCTGCGAAACAATAAAGATTTGATATATGCGATCAACTATAGCCTGCAAAATATTATTTTGCTAGAGAGTATAATTTTCAGACTATAGTTTATATAATGTGCTCTAGAATTCTTTGAAATAGGATATAGAAAGCATACACAAGTGCCACATATGATGAAGTTTTTTTTTTTATTTTACAAAATTCAGGTTATAACTTTTTAAAGGATCCTCAATTAATATATAAGGGATTATTAATTTTATATTTTTTACTAATACTACAATAATTTTTTTTATTTTAATTATTTTTAATAGTTAAATAAAATATTAAAAAATTCTATTTAAAGGTTAGACACTGAAAATATCTTAATGTTTTAATAATTTCAATTCTAATTAAATTGGTTATTATAAAAGATAAATCTATCTATTAATATAAAGTAGACATGAATTCTCTTCTCCTCTTACCACCTAAGAAAATGTGGGAAGGAGAGTTCGACACGTGTCCACCTTTTATTTGAGTTTCGTTGCGTTTCGTTTTGTTACTGTTAACGGGCTTCTACGAGATTTTTACTTTTGGTTTCGTTACTCTTATTTGGGCTAAAAGAAATGAACAAAACTTTAGCCCATTGTCATCTTCACCTTCCTCAATAACGACGTCACTTGAGATTTCTACGGTCCTTCCTGTTTTCGACCTTTTGTTCATCTCTGTATTTTCTGGAGAGAAATTTGAGACAAATCGTCATATCGATTCCCTGGATAGAGATGTTTCAGTGTCATTTCGTCTCATCTTCTTCTCCTTGGAACCGTTACAGACTGAATTGATTCACTGACATTAACAAGGTTCTTAACTCATTTGACCCATTTCAACCACGATTTCTCATTCATTACATCTTTCCTCTCTTCCAAACTGTGCATCTACAGCTATAAAAAGGTATGCCTACATACATAAACATCATCCTCACAAATCCTAATAACAATTGAAACTTCTTTTTGCAATAGAATGGCGAACACATCTCTCTAAAAAAACGAGGATATAGGGTGGAGTAATCTGGGGGTTAGGAGGTGATAAAGAGATTATTGATCTGAAACCTGAGCAAAGCTGAAGAATTTAACGAGGTCCAATCAGAGAAAGAGATTACAAGTGGAAAAAGCAAAGTGTGATCTGAATTTAAGATATGTCCATATAATCTTTCTCTTAAATCATTTGCTATCTCTTATAATATGCTTTCTTATATTCAGTTTTCAGTTTTATAATGATGAAAACAGGGAATCATGCTGACAAAAATAAATCAGTTCTCAGATACGCCATACGATCCGGTCAAAAATGTTGGTTGTTTTAAAAGCTTTAAGCTAAGGTGGAGTTTAAGAGATTGAAGAGGATCCAGTAAAAATGCAACAAAGTCGCTGGAAAATCAGATCATCAATCAAGTTGAGGCAAGTAATGAAACCATGATTCTATGTTCCACCATTTGCTTCAAATATTAAGAATCTTTCTGATCTCCCTCTACTACTGCTGTTTCACATCTGTCTGCTTCAATGTTTTCACAATCAATTGTGTGGACAGGGCGTGGAGTTTTTCTGCAGGAGAAGTTGAGAGTATTGATACTGCAAAAGGTTGGTGCTACACCTCATAATGCTCTAAAAATCTTTCATATGGTTCTGCATCATTTACATGCTGTTGGGGTTCTAAGGTAATTCTTCTCAAACTCATGGTAAATGACATTAAACGGGAATACACAGCAGCCATGAACCACCCAACTCTAACAATTCTCAACTCACTATCACATATGCTGGTACCATGTCCAGCTATGTGTTTCAGATGGTTCAGACTCTGCATTGTTTATGGCTTTTGACGGTGAGATGACAAAACTCACTAACACCCGTGCTGATGATGTTGTATAACTTATGGTACCATTATCCAATAACCATTTTAATTCTTCTATCCTACCCTTGACCACCACATCCACCTAAAATCTTAATGCTAGCTTTATGGCAGGGCATGATGTTACAGACCCAGATCAAAGGTCACTTCCCAGTGCATTAAGGACTTGGTCGGCCGCACTTACACCTTTCACTTGAAGCTTTCCTCATTCAACTTCTCCACCAAGCATGAATCATTCACCATATCAAGGATCTTTGACCGCAATCTGCGCTCACAACCATTGTCCATATGTGTATCCCTGTTTTATTTCTAGCTTGCTAAGAATGTCGTATGTTTGGTTCGCAGGGGGTGATAACAATCCCATAGACGATATTCCTGGCGTTGGATCAGTAAAAACCAAAACCTCGAATGGTGTGACCAACGCGCCAATTTTGGAATGATGATTCTGTAGTGATTAAGGGGACTACATCCACTATTGGTGTCTTACCATGGTGAACCATTTACTGCTGGAATCACTGTTCGATCAGCAGCTCAGCCTTTACATACTCATATGTTCTTCAAAATTTGATCTTTGTAGTAGCCATGTTCAAGATTTAATAAATTAAATAAAAAATTGGTTTACAAATGTCTTGGTTCGTTTCCACTGGTAACTTATATACTTTAGACAGATTAGTGTTAGTCAATCAACTTAGATTATATTTATTAAAACCCATTTGTAGGGCTCATTAATTAGCCATGTCCAGCATCCACAAAGTTCTACAACTCCAGACAATCGGACGTTACATTATATTATTTAGGCGATCCCAAAAATTTGGCAACATATAAGTCAAACTAACAAAAAGGAAATGTTTCGAAAAACAAACCGGACATTGACTCGGCATTGTAGTTGGATCAATGGTCAGACGGATCCAACCGGTTCAACCGGGTTTTTAAGTTTAATTTAATTTTAGATTAAGTAACTATATATGTATATGTATAATTATAATTATAAATCTATTTTTATAAAATTTATTTCATTGTTAGGATCTAAAAATGATACGAAAATAAAATAAAAACTTGAAAAATAATATTAAATATAATGAAAAATAATTTATTTGGATATACATTTAAAAAAATAATATGAATTTCTTATGAAATATTTTTTTTTTAAATTGAGTTTTTTATATATTTTTAACTTGAAATTGAGAAAAACGGGTTTTAATATTGAACCGAGTCACTGGTTTTAGCGAGTTTCACCGGTTTTTGACCGGGTTTGCCGGTTTAACTCAAATCCGGTTTTTATTACAACTCGAAACAGTTAAAAAGGCCGAGTCACGGTCCGACCGCTCCAGTTTTCAAAACACTGCAAAAAGGGGTTGTCCTCTACATATAAGCATCTGGAAAAAAAAATTGCCTCAAACTTCACATAATCTACGCAAATACCGACAAACTGAAAAAAAAACAAATGAAAACTGGACTAAAATTTGGATTTAACGCAAAAGTTTGTCACGAAAGTTGTTAGAGCAACATTATCGGTCGGTTTGTAAAAGAGAGGTTCTTAAAAATAATATAATGGCATTTAAATTAAATAATTAAGTTTTGATTTATACTAAATCACTAGATTCTTTAGATAAAGACATGTACAACAAAAGATGTAGATAAAGACATGTAGAAAAAATGCAAACAAAGGTTTTTAAATACCTCTGCTAGAGTCTAGAGCAGTTTTAAATAGTGGGCTAGTCAATTTGGAAAGATGACTTTTGAGTATTATTGTTTGGGCTCTTGAGTGTAGACGTAAAAGATTATTTCACCCCAGTTATTCATTTTTGTTTAGTTATTTGGGAACCATATTTTAAATCTCTTAAAATGGATCACTGGCTATCTATCTATCTATTTTATATATATATATAAAGTAGGTTTGTGCTTTCTCATCATGCATCCACGTCAGCAAGTAGATAGGGGCGAATCACGCCACCTGGCATCTCTTGATTTTTCTATTTCACTTGGGCTTCGTTAGACTTATAAAACTTTATAATAGGACGGCCCAAATTATTTAAGCGCTGGAGGCATTTAGGTTTGACCCATAAAACAAAAAGTGTCGAAGTGTCATTTGCTTTCCATCTTCTATCCGCGTAGCTCTGACTGTACGGCTCCTCATCCTTAGGTTGCTATCGGGAGAGTATCGTGTTTCCTTCAATTCTGGAAAGATCGGACTTGATCTGTTACGGATCCATGGCAAGGTATGGGACCTTTTAAGAAACCTATCTTCATGGGTGATGATCTGTTGATGGCAAGTTGACGACGGTTTCTGTTTTTTTCGTTTTCTAATTTTGTGTTCTGATTGCTCTATGGATGTTTCTAACACCTTCCTTGTCAACTCGAAGCAGAATATGCTGTTATCGAATCCAAATGATCCATCTTCTTCTCTAACTCCATCGGGTCTGATTAGGACTCGTGCTCTTCCGATGAACAACGGTCTAGACGAGTCTTGAGCCAGAGAGCCCGTTGAGAGATTTCTTCGTCCAAGTCAGCAAGCATCTCGGCTCTGGAGCAGCTCAAGACCTATGCTATTGACCGTACGTGTCTCTGCGTCTGGGTTTCTTTTAAGTTGGAAGTTTTAAAAGCTATTCGAAGTTTTGATTTAAGTTTGACGTAAAAGCAATCATCTTGACTTTTCTCTCTAATCTCTGAGCTGTGTTTAATTGCATATGATTTCTATAACAAAGATTGTATACTTCTTCAAGGGATTAAGTTCTGCTTTGAACTCTGATTGATTATCACCAGTATACACGAAAGAAGCAACATTGGGTGATTGGCCTTAACATTCACACAACTCCTGTTGAGATGTATGAGAAGCTTTCTTTTCCCGAAGCTGAATGGCCACGAGCTATCACCGAGTTATACAGTTTGAATCATCTTTCTTGAAGAAGCTGTTGTTCTCAATACTTGTAACGGTATGGAGATTTATGTTCTGCCTCTATCTCAGCACCGTGGAGTCAAAGAAGTCACTAAATGGATGTCTAAGGTTGTTTCCCTTTCCCCGTACGTGTTCTCTCCATCATTGGATGATGTTATCTTAATATTCTTTCTTTGCAGACAAGTGGAATCCCAGTTTCAGAGATTTGCCAGCACCGTTTCCTGCAGACAAGTGGATTTCCGCTGTGGTCTTTTGTTCTTTAGTGAGGTATCTGAACCACTGATTGTTAACCTCCTTTTTCGTCTCAAGTACTTCCCTTTATGATAAATCTTTTTTTTTTTGCTCTATAAATCTCTCCAACACCATTTAGTTGCATCCTTTATTTTTATTCTGCATATGGTACTCCCAGAAGTTCGTTAAAGGACAATGGGATAAAGAAAATTGTGTTGCTGAGTTGAACAATTACATAGACCGTCTCTCGATAATTCACCACCCTTCTTCTCTTTTTTTAGCTCTATTCATGTTTTGTCTAATTTCATAATCAATTCATAAACTCTCTTTCTGAGTTTCGTTTTTCTCGGTTCTCATGTATTCGGTTCTGTAACTACGACCAGATATTGTCTTTGGCAAATACCAACAGAAAACTACCAGGTATGATTTAAATCTTCTATATCTAACGCTTTACCAAGTTTCCATTGTATTCACGGAACTGGACTTTTAAACTTTCAAGATATACTTGGTGAGCTAACTGCTATCAGGAGCACAATCAACGATCGGACACACAGCTCACAGCATGTTATTCTTACTTTACATATAGATAGGTACTCGCTAAGTTGAAACTTCAGTGGCTGTCATCGTTTTAAACTATGTCTGTTATTTATCTTTTCATAGATGTTATTTTCATTGACTTGGCAGGGATGTGTATGAATGTGTAAGCCTTTTTGATGGATTAGCTTATGTATTTCATGACAAATTGAAAAGCTATGGGTCAGAACCAAAAGTTGTGTTGGTCACTGGCAATCGTCTGTATTTTTCTAATACAATGGTGGATTTGAGTTCTAGAAATTTGAAGAATGGTGTATAGATTTTACTCTTTTTTAATAGTTTTCTTATTACTGTTTTGCATATTGCTGCTTTGTAGGGTGATTCTGGTATTGTGGAAGCTACAGCCCCCGACTTTAAATTGCAGATCTTGAGGTTAGTGATTCTTTTATTTTGTACTAATTAGTTCAGATCGGTCTTCTTTATCTCTGCTGTGTATTTAATCTTATAGAAAGTCTGGAACTTTTTTGGGGGTAAATATCTCTTAGAAACCCAACATATAGAAGCTATGTCAGTTCAGAGAAACAGGGAAGAAGCAAGAGAGGAGAGATGCACATGAATAGCCAAGAAGATGCAAGAAGTTAACAAAGAGCAGATGAGGCAAAGTCACTAGCTTTAGCTGCTCGAGAGAAGCTCAGAAAGGCGAAGGAAGAGTCAGGTGAAGCGAAGACAGAAGTCTCTGTCAATTGAGGCGGAAAGGGAAATGAGTGTCGTGATGGAATTCATGGACCATAGTTACCTACAATGTGGTCATTGAAACAAATGGAATATTTATTTAGGCTAATGCAATCAGAGAGAATAAAATAAAAATGTGTTTACTACTATCATTTTATAAGGATTTATGACATATAAGTGACTTTGAAAGGTACTTTTCAAAACTTTATGCAATCTCAGATTAGTTTATAAATGATTTATAAACTTTACAAATGATTTATTAACTTTTGTAAAATATTTATAGATCTTTATAAAATGTTATGGACTCTTATACAAACTTTATAACTTCAATTAATGCATTGATAAGGTAGCTTTTATGTTCTTAACAACAAAAAATACATTATTTATCTTCTACCAAAACTATTTGTGTACGTTCACTTTGTCAAACAAATAACATATCCGAAGATGCACAATACCACCAAACATATTAGCGAAAATACATTATTTCCTATGATTTCCTAGAAAATCCTACAGCATTCACCATAAGATAATCTCTATGGTTTTCATGATGCAATCATATCTCATTTTCTTAAAAGGGAAACCGCCTCAACACAAATAGCAACTACAATAGTAAATTTTCAAACTAATCAAAATAGCTACTTACAAATGTCCATAATTAAATTACACAAATAGTGGTTTGAAGTTAACAATGAAACATATCTACGCTCTCTTACTTCTGACCATATGTTACATTTCCGCTGCAATGATCAATGGTTTCGAACAAATATAAGCTGACTCAGATATAGGAAAAGTCATATATGATTTAGAATTATTACAATTTATAAATGTGTTTCTTATGTTCCAGTTTTTAGTTTCATTTACATACTACTTTTTTATTTTTCATTTTAATTTTAAAATAAAATATATAAATATTTTTCCTCATTTCCTAATATGGTCCATTGTCATAATGGGTTTCTTACCAAAAATAAAATAAGAAAAATATATAAACAAAACTTCATTACATACCTTTAAATAAAACATCAATTTTACTTCATGTTTAAATTCCAACTTAATTAACTTTGTTACGACTATTGACTTTTTATTATACTTTTATTGAATCGATTAGTCACAGCCACTTATGCTATGACACTTTAAACTAAGCAACTTCAAAATAAGTACGGTCGTTAATCACTACCAAATGGATCATAAAAATATCATTTCCTTTCAATAAATTTTTATTTTCATATTTTTGAACATATTTTATTTACTAAGACCATAAAATGAGTTATAAATTCATGTAACAGTAAAACATACGAACTCGGCGCGTAGCGCCGGAATTCCACTAGTATTTATATAAAAAACAATTTGTTCTCTTCTCTTTGCGCCACGTAGGATTTCACCTAGATAATTCGTGCGTCGAAGAAGTGACATGGGTCTTTCTCATTAACTCGTTTGTTTATAATGGGCTTAACGAGTTAATAGTTTATAGGGTTTAAATAATATTATATGGGCTTAAAACACATGAAAGTTTGGCCCGTTTATAACCTTCGTCTTCGTTAGAGTCGCCGAGGCTTCCAGGGTTCATCTTTTCTTTCCTTTTTAGGGTTTATTGTATCTTGCTAAATCTCAGTAGTTCTACCAACAATGGAGTTTCAGAAAGGTTTGGTAAGATGTATCTTCGCGTGTAATCTATGCGTCGATTGCGTTTTATATGATTCTTCTCATCATAGGCGTTACAAGTTACACCGATTCAACGCCATAAAAGAGATCTTTACTCTTGCGACCCACTACCACGTTCATTCAATTTAATGATAATTCATTCAATGATTCCTATCCCTTCAAAGGCTGTCGTTCACTTACTATATAAACGTAAGGCTTCTCCTTTGGCTAACTCATCCTCTCATTCATTCTTCTCTGTGAATCTGCTATTGTAAATGTGTAAGTCTTTCCTAAATATTTATCTGTTCGTTCGATGTAAAAAGAGGCCGCGACATGCTCCTCCTATCCTAAGGTAATTCCGGCTAACAAAAAAATCAATCTCTTTAAAGTGTTATGATTTTAGCTTAAAGTTCTTTAATTGATGTTGTTCATACTGCTCTTTGCATCCGGTTTTTGTTTGTTTGGTTATTAATTATTTGTCCCAACATTAATGAATCACAGAGGAACCGTGTCAAAATTTTGGTGATGGCCCATCCCGAGGAGAAAATAAGTGATGCAGAACATCAAAACTGCAATATCTGTAGCATCAAGTTGACGTTATCAAAAGCCAATAAACTTAAAAAGAATAACACTGACAATCAAATCACAGAAAAGGTGACCTTCATCTCTCTCTCTCTCTATAAATATATTGTATGTGTATAGTGGATAAATAAGAAAGACAGAAACAAAAACAGCAATTTCTCAGTACATTGACTTACAAATACGCTTATTTGTTTTGTTGGATCATTTGATTTGTTGTGGACCTTACGGGTAATGGTAAGATCAAATACGTGTTATTTACAAACTACATAAATACATCGACAAAACCGCAAACTTCTTTTGATTGTGTCTCTTGCTGTTTGTTCTATGAGGCACGTATTACGAAGAAAAAAAGGGGATCTTATGAGTGGCCTCATGCTTGATGAAAATAAATTTTCTCATCAATCTTTTATGTTGCTATGGCTAAACTCATTAATCTCATCATTTTTCTCATTCCTCTTCTTTCTGATAGTCATGAAAAACTCATGGGACTGGTGAACAGAAATACTGAGTTATGAACACCTCATGTGTATCCTGCAAGGCTTCTGACAGAATCAAGATTTCTGGAAACGAAAACCCAACCGCCAGTGATTATGATCCGTTGCAACATTCACGTCCATTGGAGACAGCCAATGCACATGTTCAGCCTGCTTGCGACGGGAGCACTGTTGAGAGCTACTGGTTCTAGGGTTCGAGTGTTTTCTCAGAAAGGCACGCAAGACTTAATCGATCAAGTTAGAAAACTGATAATTCCTCATACTGACCCAGTCACAGAGGAAAGTTGTATGATGAAAGTAACTAATCTTTATTACACAGGAAATATATTAATCTTCCTGCTTGGAGTGACACTACAAGAAAACGTGCCCATAACAATTTCGTCGTAAATTTACATGATGTTTACAACGCAATTACGAGAAATCCAACTTTCGTTGTAAACGCAATGTAAATTTACGACGAATAGATTTCGTCGTAAACTCCATGTAAGTTTACGACGAATGTACGTGCAAAGAGAAATACGTCGTAATCATTACATCGACATTACAACGAAACATGTTACCGTTATATTTAGGTGAAAACGTGTATTCAATGTGCTTTAACTTACCTAATTTCGTCGTAAAGTCGTTGTAAATAATATGTTAAAACCATGTAAAATCCATGTAAAATATTCCTTGTAAAATCGTTGTTATATTTCAACTACCCAACACGAAAATTTCTCTATATATATGTCATTTCCCACAACTCTCTTCCTCACAACACACAAACGGGAGAAAAAAAAATCCGAAAAAAAAATCAGAAAAAAAAAATTTCAAAAAAAAAATCTAAGAAAAAAATGGCCGGTGGCGGTAGTATTTACGAGTTACGGAGTTGGATGTATTTGCACAAAGATTCTGACGGGAGGGTGACGAACGCATTTCTGAGCGGGCTAGAGACATTCATGCACCAGGGGGGCTGTACACCGATCACACAGGAAAGCGGTAAGATGTTCTGCCCCTATCGGAAATGCAAGAATTCAAAATTTGCACGTAGTGAAACTGTATGGAAGCATTTAGTAAACAAAGGATTTACACCACAATACTACATTTGGTATCAACATGGAGAGGGTTATGGGGGAAATGAAGCTAGTAGTAGTAATAATAATTTTGAGGATGATCATCATAGTGAAGAACCGAATCATTTGCATAATGAATATAATTATCATCAAGATCATGAGCAGATGGTAGATCATGATAGGGTTCAAGATATGATTAGTGATGCATTTTTAGAAACAACTACAACAATAGCTGATAGAACTGGAAATGTAGAAGAACCTAATTTGGATGCAAAAAGGTTTTATGAAATGCTAGATGCTGCAAATCAACCAATCTACACTGGTTGTAGAGAAGGTCTCTCTAAATTGTCTCTAGCAGCTAGGATGATGAATATTAAAACGGATCATAATTTACCTGAGAATTGCATGGATGCATGGGCGGAGTTGTTTAAAGAGTATTTGCCAGAAGACAACGTGTCTGCTGAATCTTATTATGAGATTCAGAAATTGGTTTATAGTCTTGGGTTGCCTTCGGAGATGATTGATGTTTGCATCGACAACTGCATGATCTACTGGAAAGAAGATGACAAGTTAGAAGAGTGTCGATTCTGCAAAAAACCACGATTCCAACCGCAAGGCCGTGGGAGGAATAGGGTACCGTACCAAAGGATGTGGTACCTACCAATTACAGACAGATTGAAAAGATTATATCAATCTGAGAGGACTGCTGCGTTGATGAGGTGGCATGCGGAACATGTCCAGAGAGATGGTGAGGTTGCACATCCATCAGACGCAAGAGCGTGGAAACATTTCAACAAGGTACACGCAGATTTTGCTACAAATATTCGGAATGTCTATCTTGGGTTATGCACCGATGGATTTAGTCCATTTGGAATGTCTGGTAGACAATATTCTTTGTGGCCAGTCATTCTTACGCCGTACAATTTACCGCCGGATATGTGCATGGAACAAGAATTTCTATTTTTGACCATATTAATCCCTGGGCCGAAGCATCCAAAACGGTCTCTTGATGTTTTTCTTCAACCGTTGATAGAAGAGCTAAAGCAATTGTGGTCAGAAGGGGTGAGGACGTACGATTGTTCCTTGAAAAACAATTTTACGATGCGAGCAGTTCTGCTGTGGACGATAAGTGATTTCCCTGCTTATGGGATGTTGTCTGGCTGGACAACACATGGAAGATTATCTTGTCCATATTGTCTTGGATCGACGGATGCTTTTCAACTGAAGAATGGTAGGAAGAGTTGTTGGTTTGACTGTCATCGTCGCTTTCTTCCACTTGCCCATCCGTACAGAAGAAATAAGACATTGTTTCGGCACAAAAAAATTGTCAGAGACGGTCCTCCTCCATATCTCACCGGCCAGCAGATCGAAGCAGACATTGATTATTACGGAGCTCAGGAAACAGTTAAAGTTGGAGGAAATTGGCATGTTCCTGGAAATATGCCTGATGGATATGGTGTGTCTCACAATTGGCATAAGAAGAGTATATTTTGGGAGCTACCCTATTGGAAGGATCTTCTCTTACGCCACAATCTGGATGTCATGCATATTGAGAAGAACTTTTTTGAGAACATCATGAATACATTACTTAACGTCCCTGGGAAGACAAAAGATAACAAAAAGTCAAGGATGGACTTACCTGATATTTGCTCAAGAAGTGAGTTACATATCAAGAGCAATGGAAACGTTCATGTTCCCATCTTCCGGTTGTCATCAGAAGCCAAAACAACCTTGTTTGACTGGGTTGCATCAGAAGTTAAGTTTCCTGATGGTTATGTTTCAAATCTGTCAAGATGTGTTGAACGAGGTCAAAAGTTCTCCGGAATGAAGAGTCATGATTGTCATGTGTTTATGCAACGACTACTTCCATTTGCTTTTGCCGAGCTCCTTCCAGCAAATGTCCATGAAGCACTTGCAGGTAATTATAAAACGTTAATATATATACATATGTTATGAAATGTTATTAATTTGATTACTTTTGCAATATACAGCCATAAGCGCTTTTTCAGAGATCTCAGCACACGTACGTTCAAGGAAGAAGTCATCGAACAACTTCATCATAACATTCCGATCATATTGTGCAACCTGGAGAAGATATTTCCTCCTTCATTTTTTGACGTCATGGAGCATCTAGTTGTCCACCTACCGTATGAAGCATTGCTTCGTGGACCTGTTCACAACGGATGGATGTATCCGTATGAGCGACAGATGAAACATTTGAAGGGGAAAGCAAGAAATCTTGCAAAGGTGGAAGGTTCAATAGTTGCGGGAAGTTTGACAGCCGAAACATCTAACTTCACATCATACTACTTTGCTCCAACTGTTCGTACGAGGAAAAGAGTTCCTAGAAGATATGATGATGGTGGAGTACCGACATCATATCCAATTGATGGTGTTCCTGACATTTTCTGCGAAATTGCACGGTTTGGTGGTAAAACGAAAGAAGTATGGTGGTCATGTGAAGAGGATAAACATAGTGCCCACACTTATATTCTGCTCAACTGCGAGGATGCAGTGACCCGTTACTTTGAAAGGTAAATATTTTGTGAATGTTAATTATATGAATTGCAGTTAATTATGTATGACTTGATTATTTGTTTAATTTGCAGCATGTTTGTATCTCAAGTTGAAGAAGCAATACCAGGAATATCTGCAACTGATGTGGACACACGTAAAGATAAGCACTTTGTCAAGTGGTTAAAATCACAGGTACGTAATATATCTCATACATTGATTAATTAAGTAAGTGTTTTGATACTTCAATATTAATTAAGAATAACTGCTTTTTGCAGGTTGATTATGACGATCCTTATTATCCCGTATGGTTTCACGAATTGGTTCAAGGTCCAGTTGCAAAGGTCACCACATCACCTATGTATTTCACACGAGGATTTACCTTTCACACATACGAGTATGGGAGACATCGGGCAACGAGTAACTACGGAATATGTGTGAAAGGTGAAACGGACTTTTACGGGATCTTGCAGGAGATTATTGAAGTGGAATTTTCGGGGTTATTGAAGCTAAAATGCGTCCTCTTCAAATGTGAATGGTTCGATCCTGTTGTGAACCGAGGGATTCGGTATAACAAATTTGGTGTTGTGGATGTCAATTTTGGGAGAAGATACAACAAATTTGAGCCTTTCATTTTAGCTTCACAAGCCGAGCAAGTTAGCTTCCTTCCTTATCCTCGGCTTCGAACTTCCGGGATAAACTGGTTAGCTGCTATCAAAATTACACCTCGTGGACGCATTGTCGCTGGAGAAGAACCGCCCTTGCAAGAAGAAGACGCTATCAATGAAGTTGAGGTACCAGAACAACCAACTGATGAAATCCTTTTGATCGACCCGCAAAACTTTCAATATGAAGATATTCCCGAAGATGCGACAGATGAAGCACGTGAAGACGAGTTCGAGAGAAGCAATGATGATGATTGTAATGATAGTGATGAGAACGAAAACGATTTAGAGTGATGTAATATTGATGAGAACGAAAACGATTTAGAGTGATGTAATATATGTCTCTGATGTTGTATTTCTCTATTGTAACGTATGTTTAAAGAAATATTATTTTTTTACCATCTTAATGTGTGTGTAACAAATGTTGTTTTATATAATATGTATTTTTGTTAATTTTAAAAAAATTATTTGGAGTTTTAGGGTTTTAGAGTTTAAGTTGGAGAAAGAGCACAGAGTAGTAGAGGAGAGATATGATGTTAGATGATATGTGACTTTGGGGTTTAGGGATTTCATTCTCGGTGTTTAGGGTTAAGCATTGTAAAATCGTCGTAAATGGTTATCTATTCCACATAATTTCGTCGTAAATGGAAAAACGCGGGCTTGGTAACTTCGTCGTAAACGTGGGCCTGGTAAATTCGTCGTAAACCGATGTTTCGACGTAATTTCGTCGTAAATCGAAAAACGTGGGCCTGGTAACTTCGTCGTAAATGAAAAAACGCGGGCCTGGTAACTTCGTCGTAACATTATGTCGCATTTACGACGAAACCTTTTCTATATATTGGGACGCCGAGACGATGCTGCCTCGTCCATTCCTCCCAAACTCCTCTCCTCTCCCTCTAAGGTACATTCTCTTTCCTCCTTTTTTTTTAAGTTAGTTTATGTTATTAATTAGTTAGGTAATTAGTTTAGGTGATTATTTAGATAATTAGTTTAGGTGATTAGTTAGATGACGGAATACTATAGTTTAGGTTATTAGTTAGGTAACAGAATAATTTTTTAATTATGTCATCATAATTGATTAAATTTATTTAAAATTTTTTTATATGGCTCCTAGAAGGAAACCAGCAGCACCTATTTATGCCCAGTTGTTTGGCGATGGTTCCGGTACATCTTCTTCCGGTCCATCGTCTTCCGATGCAGTTCCAGACTCTCAGACTTCTCAGAGAGTTTTTTCGAGTCCTCCTCTTCCACCGCAGATGCCTCCACCTCCTCCTCCAGCGGCTGCACCTGAGCCTGTCCCAGAAGGTGCAGTTCATCCGGATTTGCGTGTGCCTTCATATGCTCCCTTCGCGAGATATACGGTGGAGGATTTGCTTGTCCAGCCTGGACGGGAGGGTTTGGATGTTCTAGACCCCGAGGAACTTATTGGTAAGTTATTAATTTTTATTACTTTAAAATTTAATTAATTTTTATTTTCTAACGGTTAAATTGTTTTTTTTTTCAGGTTTGGGGCTAACAACCGTGTTAGCCGGAGCGTTTCGGCGACGATTAAGGGTTACTACGACGGGGCATACCCGAACTGGAGCAAGACACCAAATCACGTTAAGATCACGTGGTTTAAATGTTTTGCGGTAAGATTTTTAAATTTAATTAAATTTTCACTTTTAAATATATATATATATATATATATATATATTTTTATATTTATTATTAATTGTAATTTTTTCAAAATTTTTATGTTTCAGCAAAAGTGACATTGGTCTTTGGGAATCACCGAGAGGGTGAAGGCGGAATTCGTTGCAAAGGCAAAGATACGCCTCTGCAACACAGTCTCTGATTGGAAGGACAAGTGGGAGATCTACGGGTATGAGGGAAAGCCCACTGAGCTCACGACGGATGTGTGGGATGGCCTCATCGCCTATTGGGAGCACCCCTCTTCGATCAAAAAGGCCAATTCGTGCTCGGCTTCTCGAAGGACGAAGGATAAAGATGGTCATTTGCCCATGCTTCACAGAACCGGACAAAAACCTCATGCAGGAGTCCGTCTAGAAGCTGTAAGTTTTGTTTTAAATATATATTTTCAAATATTCAATTAATATAATTTATAATATTTAATTTAATTTTTTTTGTAGTTCGAGAAGACGAGAGTCTTACCTTCTCTGTCTGACCTATTCAAGATCACTCACGCTACATCCGACGGAGTTTTTGTGGATCCTGCATCTGAGAAACTCTTCCGAACAGTGGCTAGTCGGATTGAAGAACGGGAGACGTAACTAACCCAGGAGTCTCCCGATGGATTACCAGTCACATTGTCCACCGAAGAGGTCGACAGAATCTTCGAAGAGGTAACTTAAAATTTTTGTTTACATTATTTTAAATATTTTAACATAATTAACTATATTAATATATGTTTTGATTTTATAGGTGGCTCCTAAAAAGAAGGGACAGATAGTCGGTATAGGCTCTGTTAACGAAGTTGCAAGGGCAACTTCGTCATACACTTCGAGACGGGATGAAGAGACTGCTCAGATGAAGGCTCGAATGGATAGCCAGCAGGTTCGTTTAGACTCTCTTGAGGATTTGCTAGACGTGATGGCCGTGGGAAACCCGGTTATGCAGAGAATGTTGAGTGAGAGACGAGCCGCTCTTGGAATGCCACCACGAGATCCCCAAGAGTCTGATCCAACCCGTCAACAGCCGAGCAACCCCACCAACTACTTCGAGAATATGTAGTTTTTTTTATTTTTCTATTTATATTATGAATTTAAATATTATTGTATGACTTTTTAAAATATGTTTTCCAATTTCATATTTCGTTTTAAAATTTAAATTATTTTAAATTCTGAATATTAAATATAAATTAAAATCTATTATATACTAATTAATAATAATATAATAAGAAACGATGTAAACTCCTCGTAAACATTACATGGAGTTTACATCGAATGTTTACGAGTGATTAACATCGAAATATTTACGAGGGTTTTACATCGAAATGTTTACGAGTGATTTACAACGAAACTATTTACGTGTGCTTTACATCGAAATAATTACATGGGCTTTACGACAAATATTTACGTGGCTTTTACGACGAATCCTTTCCCTGCGCTTTACGAGGAATATATTTCGTCGTAAACGTAACGAGTCGTTTACGACGAAACCTCCATTACGACGGACGTTTAACAACGAAACGTTTTTCGACGTTAATTCGTCGTAACACCCGGTTTACGACGAATTTACAACGAATACTGCCCTAGTAAAAAAAATGTTTTATTGTAGTGTGAATGTATACATGCTAAAGGAAATTAAAATTGCTATTGTTGTGTGCAATAATTTAAAGTTCAAAGTGCTTTAATGATATACGCTTATATCCAGAACAGTGAAGATGAAAAAGGATAAAACAATTGGACACAAGAAGGATATGTTCTTTTTCTTTCTTTTTTTTGCTAACAAGAAGGATATGTTCTCTCTAAAATAAAAAGATATGAAAAAGTTTAACTACAAGAATGAATGACATGAAATATATTTATTCAGATCATAGCACAATCGAATAAATGATATAATCTTACAAAAAAAGATAAAAGTCGAGTTCTTCCAAATGGATCGCAGGAAAGGACGCATAAAAAAAATGAAAAACCGCTTTTGCATGTAGCGAGTTTTTTTTCTGAACAACGCATTTAGAAAGTCAACTGTTCATGTTGTGATGATTTTAAATATAGTATATATACAAACTTGGATATCAGTCCTCACATTTTTGAACTGTTGTGATTACCCTGTTTTGTAAGTAGTTATTACAAGATTTATAAAGTAGTCAAATATAAATCATCCATTATTGTTATTTAAAAATTAATAGCTTAATAATATGTTTAACATTATATATAAGTTATTAGTTTTCATTATAATCATAATATTAAAAAATAAAAATAAACAACTTATTTGGTAGTAATAAATTAATTAGCTTTAATGAGGTCAGTGTTAAAAATTATTTTCAATTATCGTTTTAGAAAAATTAATCAATATCATATAGAATTTAAAAATAATAATAAAATAAATATTGAAAGTTTTTATAAAAATATTGAAAATTAGTTTTACATATAATTGATAATAAATTAAACATTTTTAAAAAATTACATTAAATTGTTTTAATGGATTAAACATTTTTAAAAAATTACATTAAATTATTTTAATGGAAAATAAGCATATTCTTGTAAGTATTGTGAACAGAAAATATAAGGCTATTTTATTTAATTTAATGTGAATCTTTAAAAAAAATACAAAAATAAAAACCTCAACCATAATTTTAATACTAATATGAAAATAAAAAGACATACTTGCATAGTCCAATAATAAAAATAATGTAAAATAACTCAATAACAAACAAAAAATAGCAAAAATGAAATTTGATAATTTATACTAAACAAACAGATAAAATATCTATTCCAACATACAGTGAAACCTCTATAAATTAATAATGTTGGGACTAACTATAATTTTTTTATTAATTTATAGAGATATTAATTTATCGATATACTAATTGAACCAAAAACTCAATTTGGAACTATAAAATTATATTATTTTATAGAGAATTTTAGTGTATATTAATTTATAGAGTATTAATTTAAAGAGGTTATACTGTAATAAAGATAGAACACAACTTAACTAATAATCGTATTATAAAATTTAGTTAATCTCAATAAAACTATTTTGAGTTTTTAACAATAAATGCAATCAACAGAAATGAACGAGAAAAACTAAAAAAAAATACAAAAATTACATTGTATGCATAACTAAACAACATCATTTAGACTAAAAACAAATATAAAGGAAAATATAATTAAATGAATTCTCCAACGGACCGGTCTTAGTTCACATTAGAATATTAATCGAACGGTATCTCTGTTTGTGCCAAAAGTTCGAAATCAAATTGATAAAACGATACAAAACTTTTACCAAAAAAAAAAAACGATACAAAACATATCGATATAATGAAATTGATTAAAATAATAATGGTGCAAGCGGGCCAAGCCCTGCTGTTTATTTCTTCTCTAAAAGGCCTATCCAAGCCTACTTCGTTTTCCAAGTTAGCGTTAGGCATATAAAATATGCATCTCTATCTCTCTCTAAAATTAGGATTCCTGCCCTAACATATAAACTGCCACCGCCAAATCGTTTCGTTCCACATCTAAATTGGTTCCCAACCGAATCAGGTATGTCACCTTTTTCTCTGCTCGAATCTTGGTGTTTTGTTTATAGTATTCTGCATACTTTTTCTTGTTATTTTTCGGATGAAGAGTAATTTATTAGTATGTCCCTATCGCCCCAGACTTTGTTTTTCGGTTTTAATATTTTCAAAGTTGTTTTTGATTGGTTTTGAAGCAGATTCCGCAAAATATGGTTTTGAAACTTTAAGATAAGCTCATCTCTTGATAGACACCGAGTATGATTGGTTGAGCTTTTTTTTTTTTTTTTTTCTAAATCATTAAATTTTACCAATCATATTTTAGCTTTACTTTTTAAAGTTAAAACCTACGTCAAATTTCTATTAATTTTTATCAATCATGCTTTAACTTTATTTTTAAAGCTACAACAAAATAAATAAAGCAAACATTTTTCTTATGTATTTTAGTTAAAAAATCTACATTTTTCATTTATAAGTTGTAGAAACTTTAGAATAAAAAAAATATCTATAATATCAAATAAATAAGATAATCATAATAAAAAAACATCTATAAATATTTTACTCTAATTTTGGATGCTTTTAAATTATTGAAATATTTTAAATAATAAATATTATTTACATATCACATTTTAAATAACAGTATACTTTGATAATTTTAAAAAATATTAATCTAAATTATTTTAAGTGATAAAAATAATAATTATTTTATATATACATCACATATTTCACATATTTTATTTTAAAATATCTGCAGCCTATAGCTTACAGCTACGACAAATTTAACTACAGCAAAAGTCTCTGCAAACAGTAACAACTTTACATTTAGAATCAATTTATCTACAACTAAACTTTTACGGCTAAAATTCTACAGCCACAGTTGAACCAATCATCACCATTGTTCTAATATATTATTGTATGACATTGTTATTCTTTTTACTAAACTAGTATTGAAACAAAGTTTTCTATTTACAAGCTGAATTTATAAAATTGACATGGTTTTGATTTGTTTTATGTCAACATTAATTTTTGTTTTGTTTTGTTTTGAATTTAGAGTTGATATGAACAATGAACATTAATACATTTGTATAGTAGAATACCTTTACCGTTGTTTGTATGTTTATTCACAATAGTGTAGATAAAAAAAAGTTTACATATATATATATTCACAATAGTGTAGATAAAAAAGAGTTTACATATATATATATATATATATATATATATATTCTAATTAATGTAGTGGTTTAGAATAAACATCTGGATTCACACCCACGACAACCATCTAACTTGGCTATTCCAATGTATAGTCCAAATTTCAAACTTCTGATTAACTCTAGCTTTTGATTTGAAGAAAAAGTCATCTACATGTTCTTGCCATTATGTTAATGATTATTACAGTTTCTCTCTGTAATAATCACAGTTTTTTATGGATTATTTTTTTTCCACGTAATTCAATTTGTGTTATAATTTTAACTCTGTGCAGTTCTGCAAATACTACATGTCTCAAACCAACCTACCTTTCAAAGATGGTCAAACTGTTGAAGTAAGATCCTTTGAACATGGATATCGTGGAGCTTGGTTTCGATGCAAGGTAATGTCAATTGACTCTGTTTCTCTAGGGAATTAATCCTTTCAAATATTTCAAATAGGCATATTTAATGTCTCAGCATTTTAAAATACCAATTCTATCATCAACCCTCCGTTTCATGAAATTCACTTTGAGGTGGATGAGCCTATATGTGCTTCACCACATGTAGAATCTATAGGCTTCTAGTACAATACATTTATATTAACAGCTTTGTGTTATTTCTTTAATCCTTAATTAGGTAGTAAGGATATACATAGTGGAGGGGAAATTGTACTACAGCTTGAAGTATCTTGATTACGAAAAAGAAGGTGAGTTTTATCTTCCATTGCATATTTTATTTTTGTTTAACTAATATCATGTTACCTTGACAATGTTTTGTAATGGCTATGCGTGAATTTATTCTTGAAATTTTTATACGCTTCAGAGATACATGAGCAACAAGTCTTTCAGCGGTTTGAACATGAGGAGAAAGAGTGGTTAATGGTTCGACCCTCATACCCATCTGTCCATAAAATCGAGGCTAGCCAAAAACCTCTTGACGTCGCTCATGGCTCTTGGAAAGTAGGAGACTTAGTTGATTGGCATAAAGATGATTGTTACTGGTCTGGAACGGTTGTGGCATTGAAGAAGAACGAACCATTACAGGTAGATAAAAAGAAGATTGATGTTGTGAAGTTGTTTGTTCTAGTTATTTAGTCTCATTCTCTACTACTTGTCCGTTGGTAGAGTGTGAAAGTGGAGTGAATATGATATTAGAAGCTTGAATTCTTCAGTTAAATCGATTGTCTATTTTTGCAGGTTGAACTGTATCCTCCACCACGTGGTGAAGGAGCGACTTACAACGCTTTGAGAAAGGACTTACGTCCATCATTGGAATGGTCACTTGAAGATGGCTGGACATTGCCTTCTGCGGTTAGTTTGTATTCTGAAATGTGATTTGCAAGTCTTTTTATATTTTTCATGGTCTTTTTATTCTACAATAGTTAAAGACTAATTTAAGATCTTATGAAGTCTTTTGGTCAGTTTAGATTAGGATATTTGCACATGATTGGTTAAGTTTATATTGATTTTGTTGCTTGTTCTTTTGATATACAATATAACTGCTGATTTTTGAATATGAATACCACTAGTTGGACTTTAGTATCCCATGTGACATATTTGCTTATTTTGGTGTTTATGCTGTTGTAGGACGGAAGACAAGGCAATGTGCTCGGCTCGGCTCGTGAAATGTAAGAAATGAAAGTTAGTCTTTCTACTTATATGAACGATGATTCTATTATGAGTATTCTCTTATGGTCTTTTTAAAACTCAATTGAATTTCTTTCATACTTTGTGGAAACTCCTACTGTATATAACTCATTTTAACATTAGATTGTGTGTCAGAGAGAACCATAATTTATAATATTTATCAATAGTATCATAAAATCCTACATGAAAAGTCTGGTACACAATCCGTTAATAAAATATTAGCGTCACACATATTAACACTACTACAAAAAGTGCAACGCGACAGCCTTAGTTGATGTTGAAGCATCACCTCTACGACTGAAGAAAGACTTTTGTGGTCTAAGTTGACCAGAGTTTCCAGAGATAAAGACTTTATTTTTTTACCTTTGTCAGACGTTTACAATTATTCTCAGCTCATTCCCATGTAACACTACTATAAAATGATCTTAATATCAATCTTTCATTTTCCTGGATCTGGAGTCGTCAAGGCTCGATCCAGTCTCATCTCCTTTCAGTAGATTAGGTTTTTTTTTGTTATTCTTTAGTCGAAATAACTCATAGTTTTATTAGTTAAGATCAGTCTGAAAACATGGACTATAAATGACAGGAGCTACATAAATAGAAAACCAAAATACTTAAATACCAGGATAAGAGCTGAGTTTATTTATATATATATTATCGATAGTTTTTTTTATATATGTGATCATTTTATTTATTTATATAAAATATTTTTGTTGTTATTATATAATTTTTTTCCGATGGATCGGATCAATTTTTATTAAAAATAATGGAACAAAACTATAATTAATACATCATGGGTTGATCGGATTGGACATTAAAAAAATTATAACATAAAAACCTTATTTTTTCCATCGAACACATTCTTGAAAAAAGTGAACAGTATTGTTTTCACAATTGAATTATTTTGACTTTTATCTTCCATATGGTTTTGAAAACTTCCATATGGTTTTGAAAACTTCCATATGGTTTTGAAAACTTTCAAATCAACCATCGAATTGATACATGTCATTTTAATGTTTTTAGTCGTATACTTAAGGAAAACTTACATTTTTGTAATTTAAAGTCGTTTTAAAAAATTCAAAATATAACATCTAAGAAAAAATCTAACATATAAGAAAAATCTAACATATAAGGTGTCCTCATTTTTCTATTTTAAAGTCGTTTTAAAAAAAAAATAACATATAAGGTTTCCTCATTTTTGTAATTTAAAGTCATTTTAAAAAATTCAAAAATTACATATAAGAAAAAATCTAATTTTTTATTATATGGTTAATGTGATTGTTTATTTTTTTAATAATATAAAATTAAACAAAATGAAGGAGAATGCAAAAATTGTTATCAAATCTTTATTATTCATAATCATTAATTGCCATATATATGTAAATCATATTAGGTAATTTTGTAGCTTTTATTTAGAGAACGAATACACACTTCTTATATTTTAGGTTAATATAATGTTCTCTAGTGGACATTAAACAAATTATGACATAAAAACCTTATTTTTTTCCTCGAACACAATTTTGAAAAAGTGAATAGTATTGTTTTCACAGTTGAATTATTTTAACTGTTAACTTACATATGGTTTTGAAAGCTTTCAAATCAACCATCGAAATGATACATGTCATTTTAATGTTTTTAGTCGTATACTTAAGGAAAACTTACATTTTTGTAATTTAAAGTTGTTTTAAAAAATTCAAAATATAACATATAAGAAAAAATCTAACATATAAGGTGTCCTCATTTTTGTATTTTAAAGTCGTTTTTAAAAAAAAATAACATATAAGGTTTCCTCATTTTTGTAATTTAAAAGTCATTTTAAAAAATTCAAAAATATAACATATAAGGAAAAATCTAATTTTTATTATATGGTTAATGTGATTGTTTATTTTTTTAATAATATAAAATTAAACAAAAATGAAAAAGGATGTAAAAATTGTTATCAAATCTTTATTATTCATAATCATTAATTGTCATATATATGTAAATCATATTAGATAATTTTGTAGCTTTTATTTAAGGAAATAATACACACTTCTTATATTTTAGGTTAATATAATGTTCTCTAGTGGACATTAAACAAAATATGACATAAAAACCTTATTTTTTCCAGTGAACACATTCTTGAACAAAGTGAACAGTATTGTTTTCACAGTTGAATTATTTTGACTTTTATTTTCCATATGGTTTTGAAAGCTTTCAAATCAACCATTGAATTGATATATGCCATTTTAATGTTTTTAGTCGTATACTTAAGGAAAACTTACATTTTTGTAATTTAAAGTCTTTTTAAAAAAATTCAAAATATAACATATAAGAAAATTCTAACATATAAGAAAAATATAACATATATGGTGTCCTCATTTTTGTATTTTAAAGTCGCTTAAAAAAAAATATAACATATAAATGTTTCCTCATTTTTGTAATTTAAAGTCATTTTAAAAAATTCAAAATATAACATATAAGAAAAAATCTAATTTTTTATTATATGGTTAATGTGATTGTTTAAGTTTTTTTAATAATATAAATTTAAACAAAAATGAAGAAGGATGCAAAAATTGTTATCAAATCTTTATTATTCATAATCATTAATTCCCGTATATATGTAAATCATATTAGGTAATTTCATAGCTTTTATTTAAGGAAAGAATACACACTTCATATATTTTAGGTTAATATAATGTTCTTTAGTGTTATATAATTATGGAATAATGTGACACCATTAGATTAAACTATACTTTATATTAGATGCTCTAAAATTCTTTGAAATAAAATTTAGAAGGCATTTAGAGTGCCACCTAGGATTTGAGGTTTTTTTTAATTAATAAAAAATTAAGGTTCTAATTTTTCAAATGCTTATCAATTAATATATAGGGGATTATAGAAAACGTGACCCTGGAAAGAACCTATCCAAACCCGACCCAAAGACCCCAAAGCCCCTGCATAACTAAAACTAAAAAATAATAACACCTAAAATAATTTTGTGAGCAATTAAGTCAAGAACAATGCATTTCTCTGTTAGAGTAAGCAATATTAATTTTTGATATTTTACACGATTTCACCTATTGAATTTCATAGGTAGGGAATTGGTATTTCCTTCATAGCGATTTAATTATGGACATCAAGTTTATTTAGTGACTAGGATAAGACCTGCGCGTAAATTTATATGAAAATTATTTAAGAAATATCGTATGGACAAAAATTATATTATTGATCGAATTAATATATTTGGCCCTTAAACAATTTTTTTAAAACATTTTTGTTAATTACATAATTTGTTTACTAATGAACTGATCCCATTTTTAAAAATATTTTAGGTCAGAAAATTATTTATCGCATAAAAACCTAACGTTTAGGTCGAAGAATCTCATGCCTACTATTTGGTTACAATGAAACTATGTCAGCTTGATTTTATATCATGATTTAGCAATTTAAAAGTTAATTATGATTATGAGAAGTTTACTTTCACGTGTCAATCCTATCTATCTTCGATATTTTTCTCCTTTTTGTGTCATTTTGGTTATTGCTCGATATAAATATTGATTTTTGAATTATTCTCATTTCTTTCTTTTATTTTGGCCTGAGATTTAGAAAATGTTTAAGATTCAAAATTATTAAAGAGATACATACTTAGGTTAAGATCTGCGCCTTGTGCAGAATAAATACTTATTTTATATTTTTCTTCATAATATGAAATAATAAAATAATAATTATATATTAAATAACTACGAAATCAGTTACTATTATGTAATAAATTGGCTTGCACATATAAATCAAATGACCACTCTTGTTTACTCGCAACCATTTTAGAATAAATAAATCAAAATAATCAATCTTATCTATCGTATATGATATATAATTAAATTTAAACGATATGAGGTATATATATATTAACATAAACACCTATTAAAATAAAATTATTTATTTATATGATTTTATTATCATTGTATCTTATTATAGAAAACAAATTTAACATTGATCACAAAAGTTTATGTGAGAATTTTAACAGTTTTAGTAATTTATACTCGTTTTAAAAAATTCAAAATACAGCATATACAAAAAAAAATTTAATTTTTAATATATGATTAATGTAATTGTGTAATTTATTTTAATAGTGAAAAATTAAACAAAAATGATAGAAAGCATACATATTATTAGTAAATTTTCATTATTTAAAGCCATTAATTAATATATATATCATAATCACATTAGGTAATTCTGAGGTTTTATTTATGAAAATAATATATTATAGATAACCACCTTGCTTTAGTTAATATCATATGATATCATATAATTGGTATTAAATAAATGTTTCTAGTGAGATATAAAAATCGAATTGGATCAACATGTTTTTCAATTTCAATGTGAGGCTGACACGTAGGATTAATTAACTACCTAATTGATTGACACATAAGCAAAATTTTTTTTTTAATTATTACAAAATTGAGGTTACATATTTTCAAATGTTCTTCAATTAATATATATGAGATTTATACGGTTTACTTATCTGTTTTGAATGCTAAAATTGAATTTCACATTCAATTATCATTTATTATTTTGAAGGTTAAATATAATTATCAAGCAAATTAAATACCTTCAACGACATACGGAAATACAAAACGAATTCAATATTGAAATTTCATTAAATAGCATTCTATATTTTCAACCATATATTTGATTTATACTTTTACTATTTCTATTAACAATCTAGCAATTGCTATTAACTTTAATACTGTTTTTTGTTTTCATTTACTCACTCAATTCTAATATAACAGTACAACTGGTATTAGCATTATGGTCCAACTTCAGCTTTGCAAACGCAGCAACTCTGCATATATAAAACAATAACATTTAAAATGTAATTCTTGTTATTTTAAAAGTATCTTCCAGTATACTATAAAAATATAGATTTATGTAGACAAAATAGTCAAAATTAATTATGTTCATACCTTGTTTTCCTCCAACCAATGTGAAATGCATTCCTTATGATAGATATGAGCACATGGCAAAGTCGATATCGTATCTCCTTTCTTGAATTCAATAAGACATATCGAACACCTTCAATATTCCTCGAAACCAATACAAACCAATAAGAATCCCAACATAAACACCAAATAAATGATGCAAAAAAATCTTTATTTCTTAAACGGGTCTTAATTTTTTTTGAGTTCTCAGTTTTATCTATACGAAATATATTTTCTAAAATAAATTTAATTATCAGAGACTTTAAAATATAGTTTTCATTAATGATATATTTGTTCCTTTGTAAAAATACAAAAATGCTGAAAAGATAATATTTATTCTGTAACTAAAATATAAAAGAATGATGGATAATATATATAGATAAACTATTCATAGTTTCATACACGAAACAATAAAACAATAAAATAGTTCTTACTCAGTTTCTCCGGAGCTAGAAGCTTTCTTTCTAAACCACGAACTCGCGCCAAATTTATGCGTTGGTATTTGATCGATTGTACTCTTGGACAATCCTTTGTTGACCGCTCCAATTGATTCTCCTAATTCATTCAGTTCCTAACCAGAAGTATGACATCTCCTAAATTATTAAGTTACTTATGTACTATTAAAAAAATTCTAGGAACATCGTCATTTTTTTTTAATACCTCATAAGTCATATTGTCAGGATCAACATCACCACTAGGAGGAGGAGGCTGAAAACTGTGAGATGAAGTATCTATGGAACCCCCAACATGACCTTGTTGATGTGATGAACTTCCACAGTGAAGGGAGGTCGAACCATTCACTACAAATTAAAAACAAAATGAATATTTTTTACTATTTCAACATTACTTTACAACTTATATACATAATGTTGAGATGCGTTTGATACCTTCCATGTCTTGGAATTGATTGATAATTTGATTTACGTCGTCAGTTGGAAAAACATGATTTTCCAAATCTTGGGATAATACAGATCATATTAAACATACATCAACAACAACAACAAAAAAACAATTGTACATCACCTCCAACCTCTTTTTTAAAACTTGTATTCGACAAATAAAATAATCTAAAACAGCGATAAGAAAACACATACATTCTTCTTCTTGCAACATTTTAGCATATTTTTCGTCATCACTTAGAGAGATTTGAGGATTGCCTACATTTAGCCAAAATTTTGTAATGAATCAAATAATTAAATAGAGATAAAAATCAAATAATATACTGATATAGACAGATCTCAAATATTTTTAGCAACACTAATTTTCAGTTATTGTACTTTCAAATGGCTGGGATTAATATTCAGTTTATAGCATTAACTTACAAACTGTAATTTTAATTTTCATAACAAAATTACCTTCCATATCTTGCCATTCTTTCGCCAGCTTTTCATCAGAAATTAAAGAGGCTTCTGTATAATTTTGTAACAACAAAAATAGATGGTCATAACTAATCGTCTATAAATTTGACAATATGTGCAATAACTTAAACATTAATTAATAATTGATGATTTCTTAATAAGCAATTAAAGAAATCATACAAGCCTCTATATAAACTTTTTTTTATGATTATACTAAATCGAGGTTAGCTGAAAACAAAAAGCACCATATGTATGTGTGTTTATTATAACAAAACCTTACAAACGGTTTACCTTCTTCTCGTTGTTGAATCTGCCTTGCAGTAACTTCATCGTAAATTATCGATTCAGGATCATCGTACAGCAGAGACGCTGCCAAAGCTTCATCAATTTCCACCTGGTTTGGCTGCATTCTTGTTTGTTATATAAAGGAAAAACTACAGACGGAAAGATTGTCAGAAACTCAAAAGGAATCAGGCCACAATCATTCCCATCACTTACCATTTTATGGAACCCTGGAATTTTTTTAGTAAGAGTTATTTTTGTGATTAATGAAATTAATTAGATCAATTAAAGAGGTAATTAGCACGCTGTAAAAATTTGTGTCATGTTCTCGTGACTAAATGAGCATTATGACCAGGTAATGTTCATTAATTTCCACTAATGTTTTGGGTTTAAAATTCTTATAACGTCAACTTCACTTTTAATATGTTACCCAAGATTTAATTTTGTTTATTTTAAACAGATTAATTTCTATAATGTTAAAGTGATTCCAATTCTTCTGTTGGTTATATTCACATTTTCTGGATTTTAGTTTTTAAATTTTGGTTTTTAGTTTTTGTTTTTTTTTTATTTTGTAGTAGATTTTAATTTTTTGAAAAACATGAATGGTTGTTTTAGATTTTGGTTTTCAGTTTTTAATTTTCAATTAATAAAATAACTTTTTTTATTAAAAGTAAATGTTTGTTCTCAAAAATAAAATGTTTATTCTGAAAAATAAAAAAAATCAAATACAATAATCAAAACACACATAAAATTATTCAATAAAATTATTTTAAATAAAAAAATTGCAAATACTAGATAAAAATTATTGTGAATTCCATAAAGATGCAGAAATTTGATCTGGAATGCCTTCCATATAATGCGCATGAGTGTATGAAATAGTAAAGAAATAACGAAAACCAAATTTCCTAAATAAAATAAAAAGTTATCAATATATATATATATATATAGATATATATTATTTGTAATGACTAACTTCAAATAATTTAAGTTTATTTTATTGATAAGTTAAATTTTTGTAGGAGTTATTTCGTTTGCATCATTTTATTATTAGATAAAAGTAACATGTAAAACTTTGTTATGATTAGCATAGATGTAAATTACTATATTAAATAAAAAGATTTTTCTTCAATGAGTTGGTTCTGTCCAGAGAAACCACATTATCCATGAATATAATGGTTCATAAGCAACTGTTGGAGGGAGATTTACCATTCTTGTGCAAGCCCGTAGAAGTTTTTTGGTTATTTAAATTATGGGAACTCACCTGATCTATTAATAAACATGTAGAATCTTACTATTTCTACAAATGATAACACATACAATCTTGACACAGCTTGGAAACATTGGGTAACTACCATCTTTAATTTGATGATTTATCAGAAACCAAGAAAGGTTTACTGTTTAATTTTAAAATTTTATTTTTGGGTCATAATGGATTCATTGTTGAGCAGACTATATTGATTTTTCTTATAGTTATGATTTATAAACAATAGACTTATTGATAAAAAAAAAAGCAATAGACTTGTTGATGTTAAAGATTTGGTAACTTGAGGCTCCAATATTGGGAGGTCAGCTAATGCCGTATTATTTTGTCTTCAACTGACACGGCAATGCGTGAAAGGATTCAAATATTTGTAAGACACGGTTGAAGAGTTTTGGAAAGAGTCTTATATCTTTTGGTCTCTTAGAGAAAATGTAGTAGATGTGATTAGTGTGTCAAGCCAGTGCTTCAATTCTTTTAACATTATAATTCAACAAAAATAAAACTCGTTTAACTATCTATGCCGTGAATTATATTACTTTATTTTTCTTGCATTTTCATTTTATGTTTCAAAGTTTTGACTTATCTGATTTGACACGTTTGCTATATTTCTAACATGTTCACATCATATGCAGAACAAATCTTTATATAGTTACTCAGTTA
Source organism: Brassica napus (assembly GCF_020379485.1). Taxonomy (NCBI): domain Eukaryota; kingdom Viridiplantae; phylum Streptophyta; class Magnoliopsida; order Brassicales; family Brassicaceae; genus Brassica; species Brassica napus. The sequence continues at coordinate 13,260,391 of NC_063445.1, read as the reverse complement.
ACACATTTAAAACATTAAAATACGATAAATAGAAAAGAGGAAAGGAATTTCCACCATGGATGACAATTCTTCGAGTTTCATTATTTTATCCGGTGATAAATTACTATTTAACACTTTAACAATAGACCTTGCGTTTGCACACACAGCATACCTGCATAAACAATAATGTATAATTGCATTAGTTTTTGGATATGAATATCTTTTGGGTGTAACTTTCAATTTCATTTAAAAGAATATATAAATGAATTTTCAGTTCTGCCAACGTAGCATGTTTATAAATATGAAATGAAATTCTAAACTGAATTTATGATCATACCGTGCTTTTTTTCAACCACTCTGAAATGCAATCTGTATGGTAGATATGATTACAAGGGGTCAAAGTGGTTATTCTATCTCCCTTCTCATAGTCGATTAGGCATATCGAACACCTATAACGTCACCACAAAACTAAATCAAACTAAAACTAAAAGCATGGTCTAAACTAAAACTTGTATATGTTTTAACCAAAACTATCAGATTCTTATATGGATTAATCATGGTATAGTAAATCAATACACACAACATTAAAAAAATATATAGAAATGAGGACCCACAAGCTGTATATGTAAAGAAGTTGTGGTAAAATTATATGTAAACAAGTTGAAGAATATACAGTGATATGAACATACTGCGAATCATCTGAGACAAACTTCTTTTTCTTTTCCCACCACCACCTGCATTTGGGTGTTTCTCCGTACTTATGAGTTGGCAACCGGGAGACTTTTGATTGAGGTAATCCTCTATTGACGTCTCCCACTGATTCTATTAACTCATTCACTACCTGCTCACCGAGAGAACAAAAGTCAGGGGTATATATACATATATATTAGATTATATCATGAAATAGGAGTTAGTATGGATGAAATTTTCTGTTTGACATTGTGTTTACCTCCACGTTCATATTTTCGGAATCACCGTGTCCACTACTTGACCCTATATCCGAGAAACTACGTCTATACATGTCTGTGGAGCTATTACCATAGATATGGCCAGTAAATGCTTCTCTACTCTAACATATTATAAGAAAGGAAAGATTTTTCGCAAATTAATGTGTTTCTAAGCCTTCAGTCAACAAAAAAAAAATGAATGTGTTTCTTCTTAGAGCTTAAAAACAAACAAACGTTTACGATATAGTCATTATTACTACCGGAGGGCAATCATGGACGTGAAAATATGGAACGGGACAATACAGGCAAACAAATGGCAGAGTATCATGGCCGTGAGGATACGGAACAGGACAGTACGGCCAGACAAATCGCTGAGGACACTCAGGAGGACAAACCCTAAGCGGAGGGATCATCACTACAAGATGAAAATATGTTTGAAAAGAATATCAAGTTAAGTGATACAACATTTGATATCAATTTCATTTACAAAATATGCTTAGAAGGAAGGAAGAAAAATAAAAATAAATTAATTAATTATATTACAAAATACCACAAACTCAGAGTTTAAAGTGAAATTTCAACCAACGTCAAGAACTCACGACAGCTGATGAGTGAAAATTGGTATATTAATATATATATATACATACAAGTGTACCTGTAAAGGGATCCTACATCTAACAAAACGCCTAATTCTTCTCATATCAAATATAAAATCCACATTTTAATTGGCAACAAAAAAATAGATATTACCTAATTCTAATAGGTTAATTTGCTGAATGACTATATTGAGAAAAATATTAGTTTTGTAGTTAGAAGGTAGATAGAGATAGGAAGAAAAAAGAAGGGAGAGGGAGTGAAATGGCTAGTTGGAATTTTAGGTCCTGCAAGTTCTTTACGGTCACGTAATGAACAGTGCACACTAACTTCTTTGAGTTTTTGCGACACAATAAGACCTGAACACCTTTTTTACAAATAATATAGTATAGTCTTTTAAAAGATACTTTTGGTAGTAGCGTAAGATATCAATAAGACATTATAAGAATTTATAAGTTACATACACCTCTTGAATTTGTGAAAATACTTATCATACTAGATGGATACCAACTTATATCAGAATCTTGTATAATATAGAATATAAATGGAGAGATAATTGTGATTTAGCTACAATAAATGTATTAGTTAGTACATATCTATTATTTTAATTTTTACTTATAGATATGGAAATATGTATATTAATTCTTAAATTAAAATTAACTCAAAATCTCGTTTATAATAACACATAAAAATCTTAATATATAAATTCTAACAGGCTTAATTATATTTACTTTTTACCCTCTAATTTATTTCTTATATTAATTATTTAAATTTTAAATATTTTTGATTTTATGTCATTTAAACTAATTCTATATCAAAAGCAATACATCAAACAGTCATTAAAACAAATCTTAGGAATGATTTACCTTTTTTTTTTAAAAAAAAAAGGAATGATTTACCTTGTTGCTGTTGAATCTGCCTTAATGTAACTGTATCACAAATTGTCGATTCAGGATCATCATACAGCAGAGACGCTGCCAAAGCTTCATCAATTTCCTCCTGGTTCGGTTGCATTTTCGTTTGTTATGATAAGGGAAAAAGATACAACTGCAAATTTTATTGTTTTTTTCAAAACACAAAACTCAGTTAAACAGATCATGAAATCCCGAAAGCTTATAACGAGAGTTATTTTTGGTGAGTAATGGTATGGATTAGATCAATTAAAGAGGTAAGTAGCATGCCATAAGAATATGCTTCATGTGTCCATGACCAAAGGAGAATTACAGCATGTACGCTTCATTAATTTCACTGATATTACGTGTTCTAAACTTCTTATAACGTAAAATTCAAATTTAGTATGGTATTCATTGATAATTTTTGTTAATTTTAACTGGTTATTTTTTTATTAATTTTAAACTGATTCAGTCCCTAAACACTGTTTACTAAGTGATTTACGTATTTCATCATCACATTCAATTTCAACAAGAAAAATGATATGACATAACTTTATTATGACATGTACAATTTTCCTTAAATATTATTTTTTTGTAAATTTTTTTAATATGGTAATAACTATTAACTCGTATATCACCAGTGGCGGAACTAGGTGGGGAGTGGGTGGGGCAGCTGCCCCCCATGAATTTTTTTTTAAGTGTAATTTTGCTTAGAATTTTATTAATACCTTGGATGAAAATTTAAATTTATAAATATATTACTAGTGTTTTGTTGTTTTGCCCCGGGTAGAAATTTATCCTAGATCCGCCACTGTATATCACGTATAAATGTTCTATATAAATATTTATTTTGGCAAGATTACTAAAATATATTAATAAACTAATAATTCATATATCACCATTATATTAACCTGCATATATGTATTACATTAATAAAAATAAGCGCATATGTATCATCATCCCATTCAATTTCAACAAGAAAAAGATGGCATGGCATAACCTTATACATGTATAATTTTACTATAAAAGTTTATATTTTTGTAAAGTTTTTAAAATATGATAATGACTATGAACTCCTATATCACCATTAATGTAAATGTTCTATATAAATATTTATTTTGGAAAAAGTACTAAAGTATATTAATAAACTAATAACTCATAAATCACCATTAAATTAATATGTATATATATATATTACATTAATAAATATAAGCTGAATATAACTACAAATATAATTTTTTCATCAACTTATATATCATATTTTGTATAAATACATATATTTTAACAAAATTAATTGTAAGTGTGCATTAACAAATATAAAACTAAAGAAACGCTAATCAATAAATTTTTTATTTTTAAATGATTAAAAATTATTTGAATTTATCGGTTCAGAAGGTTAATTAAAATTTTGATTTTTTTCAGTTTAGCGTATTTTAAATAAAACAAACAAAAGTTCAAACTTATAAGAATTTATATATTTAAATATATATAGAATTAGAATATATGATAAGAGATATATTTAAAATAAATAATCATTAAATACAATATAGTATAAGTAAAAAAATTAATTATAAAATGTAATTTAAACTTTATAGAAATTTAAATAAAATTAAATTGGAGTAGTTAAACCAAAAAAGGATAAGACTAATATACATTTATGATTTTTTTCCAAAACGTTGAATTTAAAATATAAAAATAATAATGTTTAAATGTAAATGATGTTTAGTTTAAAATAAAAAAATATTATATTTGAAACTACTATTTCTGCGCATGGTGCAGTAAATTTAAAATAAGGGTTCAAGTTAATAGATTAGATGAAAGAAACTCATATCAGTTTTTTTTTTCATTTTAACCATTTTCAGATTTTAGTTTAATATTAAGATATTACGGTTTAATTTCAGACCCGATTGGTTCACCCAGACCGAACAAATAACGTCCGGTTTGAAGCCACTGAAACTACAAGAAAAAAATTATTTATTAAAGAAATTAAAGTTTGAAGACCATTTACTAGAAAATTTATGACAGAAGAAAGTGGCATTATTAGGTTTAAGACAAACAAACTTCTAAGGAAAGTAAAATTGAATAGTCATATAGCTGAGTAGCTATAGTTATCTTCTTCAACAGAAGGAGGAGACTTGGAGTAAACAATGAGAAGCACAAAAGTACCAAACAGAATAGTGATAATAGCCATGAAGTTGACAAGGAACGCTTCTGATCCAAACTTGTCAAGCCCTGACTTTTCCAAGAAAGTAAGCTTTTCAAGAAACCCTAAAACCGAGTTTCCTACTGCAAGAACATAGACAAAGACACCGAAGAAAATGTGCCACGGAAGTAAGTCCCTTCTGAGAGTTGATGATCCTCCTGGGAAGAAGTAGATAATAAAGCTATACAGCCACTGCAAAGTTTTTTTTTTTAAACTTCATTTACTTGGATTCAAAAGATTGTTCTTTAATTTCAAAAAGTTTCTTTCATTATTTTACCTGGAGAGCGTAAAGGACAATGACACCAATACCAACCCAAGAATGGATGGTATAGAGATTTGGGATGTGTTTCTCGTTATGGTGCTTGAAAGCAGCATAGATTCCCAAGATTCCAAGAATAATGGCGATTGCGTGGAAAACAAGGTGGATCAATTTGTTCACTCGTTTCTCAAATGGAAGCGATTTGTAACTTATAATTGCTGATATTTTTTGAGAAAAAAAAAACAAAACGCAATTTGAGACTGTATAAAAGTAAGAAAATATCGCTTTTTGTTTATAAATTTCTTATTGTTTTGTTACCTTCTCCTCCCAGAATTACTAAGCCGGTGAGAGTCAAAACAGGATGCAGCTAGATAAAGATCATTAAAAACAAAAAAATATAAATAATGAAAATGATTTTAATATTTGAGCATCACAATTAAAACATAAATGTTATTTTTTTTGTTAGATGGAAACAAAATCATGACTTTGAGAAATCAAACAATGAGAGAAAGAGATAGAGAAGAGTTTACATTGAAGATGAGGGTCTTGTTGGTAGATTCCCACGCAAATCCACCTCTGTAACATATTGACCAAACAAACAGCATAACCGAAGCGACCACGGCGAGGGCGTGTACCGCAAACGCCACTATCCTGGCGTTTATTACGACAGACATGTTTGGTCTTGTTTATAATCTTCTTTGATGTCCGAGAAATGATAGAAGAACCTGAAATCATCTTGACAGTCTTTAAAGACTTTTTTGGTTTTTATCCGCTTTGTTGTATTGGACTTGGGCTAACAGTAACAGGCACATGCTACTCCCCGTTAATTAACTTACAGTATTTTTTATTCAATAGTGTGTGTATTTGTGACCCTTAGATGAAAATATGATAGATTTTAGACCGCTGGATCTGTTATCTACTAACCCCCGCACGTTGTTGTACAAACCAGTTAACGATTGAAGAATTTACGTAACGTGCCACTGATTCTGTTTACACTTTACAGGCTCAAATTAAACCTATTCGAGATCAGCCCAGTTATTTAAAAGAAAGACCTTATTAGGCCTACAATCAGAGAGTCGTGAGCTCTACATCCATCCACTGTATTGAACGGTCTAATCATTTTGGTTGTAAAGGTCTTTGCAATCTACGAGACATTTGAGCATTACTGTGCAAATGAATGTAGCTTTCTTATGTAAAAGACTAAGATTTTTTGGTGGGAAGTGTCTGAAGGAGAAACTTTTACAATGTTGCCCAATGAAGCCTAACCAAAAAGCTAAGTAGCCCAACGAAGATATGACCATTTTCTAATACTAGGTGATGAGATGAGTACAAAAAATTAGAAACAGAGGAAATAAATTAATTTAACAAGAGAGAAACACAACCTGAGTTGGGTATCTTCTTTAATAAGAGGTTTGAGTCGCAAGTCACACACTACACATTTACTAATTCCTGGACAACAAAACAAAACCAAACATCCATTCTCCAATACAAATCGAACATCCATGGTTAAAAGAACCCACCAGTTCCTGGACAACAAAACAGACCTAAGATCCACACTCCAAAACGACCGACTATTAGATCATTTTTCAAGTTTCAACATCAGTCTTAGCGCAAGATTGATGTAGATTTCAGGCAACGAGCATTAGTAAAGAAAAAGCTCAAGAAAGCTCTCTCTTGTGGTCTTCCCTTGCACCCTGAAAACTCGAAAGTTTCAAGAGTCTTCAACAAACAGTTTGGAGTCACGCTCCATTCATTGTCCCAGCTAGTCCGTTCGTAACTCGTACTCGTCAAAGCGTTGATACCGAGACTAGAAGAGAAAGAGAGTTAAGATTACACCATACAAAGAGTCTAAGGAAATAAACTTACAGCGCGGTCGAGATTGAGGACTCGGAGTTTAGGAGAATCTTTGAGGAAGCGGAAAAGTAACTTGGACCAGTCGTCATTGCATATACTTAGCTTCAGGCGTTGGAGCTGATTGAAGACAATACAAGAACAGTACATAGACTGCACACAAGACATGACAAAAAGTTATACTAATTAACAAAGAATTCGTTCATTCTCAAGAAATCGAATATATTAGAAACAGATTGTTACCTCTTCTTCATTGTTGAACAATACTATAATCGAAAGACGTTTGACAGATGTGACTGATTCGAGAAACTCTTGGAGACCATACTTAACAGCGATATCTGCCTCTTCCAGTTTCGGCATATCCTTGATCAAATAGAAGAAACCGTCTCTGTCTCTGTAATCCTAAACTTTGAAATACATCAAAGAAGGCGTATCTATCACATACCCATCATAAGAACAACATCCACCGTCTATCTGCAATGATAGCCTCTGCAAGGAGGGGACAACAACTACCAACCCTTTCGCGTTGTCATCTGCTGTATCCCTTTCAATAACCAGATCTTCCAGAACGGGGCAGTTGGATAGAAGCATCCGGAGAGAAGCTTCATCGAAGTATGTCACGCATAAGAGTTGCAAAGTTGCCAAGGAAGGGAGACAAACTGTTGGAGGAACATCGACGAGAATCTTGTTTCCTTCGAGTTTCAAAGTCACGAGGGTGGTACTCAGCACCCGCACGCAGCGAGAGACTACCCATTGTTTGATATCCTCGGGTTGAAGTGATCCGAGACAGAACTTGAGGCGCAGGCTTTCTATGATGGGAGCTCTGTGTGATAGGAGGTTCTTGTGAACAGACACACGATACCTGTCTTTAATGTCAGTATTAATGTCTTCGAAGGTAGGCACCCACATCCAAAGACATTCCCATCGCTTAGACAGAACGCTAGTGGATACAGCCACTTTTGTCGGAACAAAGGATAGTATCTTAACCAGCAAGTCATCAGACAGTCCACTGATTTTGTCCATACCTTACAAGACACACTCAGCACTTTTTTCGACCCTGGAAAACAAGAACACATCTGTCTGAAACAACCTAACGGGAGATGAAAAAAAACAGAGCCACAAAGAAAAATCCCTACCTGGAATGTTGAAAGCTGGAGCAGCACAAAACCCTAGAAAGGCTCGATTTTCACTCAGGAGACGTTATCAGATGGATACAATCAGAGTGGGTCGGAGGATAAAGAAATCACTTTACGACGATGTAAACCAATTTCGCTTCTTAATAGAGACAATGTCCGAGCAAAGAATTGAGAGAGAGGGTTAGAATCAGAAGAAAGCTTTGTTCTCGCCGTCGATAAACCGACTACAGTCACCACCACCACCACTCTCACCTCATCGATCTGTTCCGATTCTAACTAATTGGGCTAGCGTGTACTTTATAATTTTTAGTGGGCTTGGGCCTGGGGATTTTAATAGATTTATAGATTTACTGCGCCATAAATCAACTTACAAAAATTTACTACAGTGAGTATAACTGGTTTCTCCGCTATCACACACGCAGACGCAGCTTTTACGGTTGTTGGCATTTTGCAATAATCACTCAAACCGTTTCAAACCGTTCTAAACCTTATAAATTCAAAAGTTGGTTGCAACTAACGCTTGCAGTTGCGGGAGGATAAATTTTGTTTTTAAACAATATAAATACAAAAAACAAAAATATTGGATAAAATTTTTTAATTAGAATTATAAAAATAAAAATATTTTCTATAATTTTTTAAAATTTTAAACTATAACTTTCTAAATATAATTTTTATATTTATTATAATATTATGATTTTTGATATTTTTATAATTATATAAAATGTAAATATTGTTAATTTATTATTTAACTGCTTTTGCATTTGGTAGTTAACCAGTCATAAATATCCCGCAAACGCACCAATTTTTAACCGCAGAACCAGTCGTACAAATCTCTTAAAACCGCTAGAAACCGCATCCGCAAACTTTCGCAACCGCAACTACAACTATTGCGTTTGAACCAGTCATGCCCTAAATTATAGCATTCGAGTTATGATTATCGGAATAAAAAAATAATAGGGTATAAATGTATTTTTGCTTTTTAATAAAACTTCATTTGGTGATTTTTCTTATTGAGGACTATTTTTGTAATAAAAACTTAAAAAATACTATGATACGAAATTTCTTAATAAATAATATCATTCAAGATCACTTTTCATCTTTTAATATCACATTCTTCTCCAAAAATACTTTTTTTTGTTCACTGAGTTTTCCATTAATTAGAAAAGGCCAAAACTAGCCCAAATTTGGTCCATTACAAAGAAGAAATAAAGCCCCGTAGGGTTGACTTTGCTAACTGATCGGTTTCCCGATTCAGATCACGAGATAGGTGCGATGCTGAGAAATTCACAAAGGTTGAAGCGAACTTGAGGATATCAGTGACAATTCCTATTATCTCTTTCACCTGTTGCTGCTGATTAATAGCTCTGATGAGCGTTTGATTGTCGGAGCAAACTCTAATTGATGTGATCTCAAGAGAAGCTGCATGATAGAGACTTGAACGAACGGCGAGAGCTTCTGCTATCAAAGGGGAGCTTACGAAGTCGTGAATCAGAGATCCCTTGTTTGGTTCCCGGAGTGGTGAGACCGGTGAAGATCCACGCAAGGCCTGCTGTTTGGTGTTCCTCGTTCCAAGCCGCATCTGTTTTTGCAAATGATTTGTCCAGTGACCGGTGAAGCCATAGCTTGTCGTTTTATTCCAGCACCAGGTAGTCCTTTCGCTGTCTTCTCCGTTTGATTTTGCGCTTGAATCCATTATCGGACTAAGAGAAGTCCATTAATTGCAGTGTCTTCCGGTGTCGCCTCTTTGTTTTCAAAGAGCAAGAGATTGCAAATTTTCCATAATGCCCAACAGATCCACGGAAGTGTCGGGCTTGATATTCCAGATGGAGGAAGACATATGATGTTTTGAAGCCTCTGAGGACCTTTTTAATGCTCCAAAGACACTTTATCTCAATTTTGTAACTCATTGTTAACTGATTCAATTTAGTCTTAAAACACACAATTGACTAACCTAACTACACATGTGGCGGGAGAAATATAAACGGAAACCCTAAAACCCTCTCTCCCAACCTAAGAGCCGCCTCAGCTTCATCTTCTAGATCTGAAGTCTTCTCCGGCATGCGCTCCTCGCCGTGCTGCGAGAGGACCTCCTTGCTCTCTCCTTTCTAGTAATTGGTCTTGTGTAGTCATCTGAGTTTCGACGGTGGTGGTTGGTGATGGAGGTTTATCCGACGATGGTGGTGCTTTGGGTATTAGAGCGGTGTCTAGACGATGGTTCGTCTTCGGTGAGGTCGGCTTCTGTGTCATGGTGTGCTCTTTCCGCCTGTGAGTGATGGGGAAGCTGATTGTAGATCCGAATGGGTTTGAGTTTGGATCGATGGTGTCGGATGGCCTCTGTCTCTCGCTTATCACAGGTTGTGGCTTGGTTTGTAGTAGTTTTATCTCTTGCAGTCAAGATGAGTGTGTTGGTTGCTTGGTTTCTGGTTTGTTAAGTTTTGTGAATCAAGATTAACCTTTTTGTGCGATGGGTTTCTCTTCGGTTTTATGCTTTGTTGAGGTTTTCACTGAAGTAGCTTTGGTTCTAATGGTGTTCTCTGTTTGGTTTGGACTGCCCTTGTTAAACCTTATCTTTTTTCTGGTTTGCGGTGGAAGTACTTAGCCGGTTCAGATGTGGGGTCTTCATTGTTTGGGGTTGGTTTGGCAGTCTTTCAAGCAAGGCATCAGAGGTCTCTTAGTTCTTCATTCCAGTCGCAACACCTCTTTTAGTTTATATTCAGAGTTCTCTTCTGGATCTACTTGAAGATCTATCTGGATTTATTTGTGCTACAATATGGATGGATTGATGTAAGTTCCGGCTGGTTACTGCGTGAACTTTGAGGATCCTCCACATTTATGCTTTAGCTTTTTTGGATACAAGTTTATTTCATTTTTTTGGACCTGTTCCTATCTTTTAGGGAGATCGATGTGCTTTGCTCTTTGGACTGCTCGAGGCTATTTTCTTTCTTACATCTTGGCTTTTGGCTGATTTTAGAATTTTTTGTCATCATTTCTATGTAGTTGTCTAGTAGTTTATCTCTTATGGCTCTGGAAAGATTTCGATCTTTGCCGGCTTCTGGCTCTGGAAGAAAAGTGTTCTTTGCCGGTTTATGTGTATTCGACTGCATTTCATCCATTTTAATATTAATCCAACCGATGAGAAAAAAAAATTACACATGTGGCGGGACTTAACCTCAGCCACACATCCCTCGTACCTCTCAAAGGCTAAGATCATCTCTTAGACATCTTGACAAGACATATATCTGCCTAATTTTTCAGTCATCAGATTTACTTTTGTATTTTTAGCATGAATGGTCAAGATAAATCCAATGATATTAAGTTAATTACTCTAGATTCATCTTCTTCCTCATTACTTTTTTTACAGAAGAATCCAAAATCTGATATTCTTGTCCATAATCAATTAGATAATTGTTTCTTGATGTGTAGTAACCTAAGTTACCTAACAACGACGCCGCAGCAGAGAGTCTCATCGTCACCAAATTCCTTACCGCCATGGACGCCGTCTCTCCACTTGTGGAAGCTAAAGGCTACAGCCAAGTACTCAACAGCACCAGAAACTTGACAGTCTATGCTTACAGAGTGTATGAAAGATCTTCACAAGACAGACTTGGACTTGTGTTTTGCTCAGATAAAAGCTAAATCCCTCGTTGCTTACCCTTTCAACGTCGTGGTGGCCGAGTCTTCTCCGATGGATGCTTCATCAGGTATCATTCTTGTCTCAATCAACAAAAATCTGAAATTTTGAGTATTTGGTTATATCTTTTTTGTACTTTTGATTAGGTACGACGAGTACAACTTCTTCAGCAAGACGTTAAGCTCACAAGACTATACTATTTGTTCTAAAAGGGAGAAAAACGTGGAAGATGATCTATCTGACTATGGGCCTGTTTGTTTCTCTCTGGGTCTGGATGGCCATCTGGATGAAGATGAGAATTTTGTTTGTTTATACACTAAAAGTGTAATTCATTCAGATGGATCATCCGGATGATTTTTGAAAATTTAGGCTTAATTTTAAAGTCTATTCAGCTGAACCAATTTAGATCATTTGAATGGAGATGGTTTATTCAAAATGGTACAATGTCTATTATACCCCTAATGTAATTCACAAATTACAAACCTAAACATAATATCATTTTTGTCACAAACGAAAACTGACAAAACTACAAAAATATTTTTTCCCGTGCTTAAAACTACTTTTTCACGCTAAAACCCCAAAACGCATTTTCCCGCTAAAATTGCAAAATAATGTTTTTCCGTCAATATTGCAAAAACGTGTTTTTCCGCAAAAACCGAAAACATGTTTTCATACCAAAATCACAAAAAAAATGTTTTCACGCCAACACCCCAAAATACATTTTTCGGTCAAAACACAAAAAAAAACACGTTTTCCTGCCAAAATCGCAAACCGTGTTTTCCCGCCAAAATTGCAAAAACGTGTTTTTCCGCCAAAACCAAAAAAAAAGTGTTTTCCCGCCAAAACCAAAAAAACGTGTTTTCTCGCCAAAACCAAAAATTTGTATTTTCCCGCCAAAACCGAAAAATCTCGTTTTCCCACGAAAACCTTAAAAATGTGTTGCCTCCAAAAACGTGTTTTCCCGCCAAAACCGTAAAAACGCGTTTTCTCGCCAAAACCGCAAAACGCGTTTTCCCGCCAAACCTGCAAAAACGCGCTTTCTCGCCAAAACCACAAAAACGCGTTTTCCCGCCAAAACCGCAAAAACGCGTTTTCCCGCCAAAACCGCAAAACACGTTTTCCTGCCAAAACCGCAAAAAAGCGTTTTTCTGCCAAAACCGCAAAAGCATATTTTCCCGCCAAAATCGCAAAAATGTGTTTTCTTCCAAAAACGCAAAAATGCGTTTTCCCGCCAAAAACTTGTTTTCCCGCCAAAAACTTGTTTTCCCGCCAAAAACTTGTTTTCCCGACAAAACCGCAAAAACGCGTTTTCCCGACAAAACCGCAAAAACACGTTTTCCCGCCAAAATCGCAAAACGCGTTTTTCCGCCAAAACCGCAAAAACTTGTTTTCTCGCCAAAACCAAAAAATTGTATTTTCCCGCCAAAACAAAAAATATCTTTTTTCCGCTAGAACCGAAAAATCTTGTTTTCCGCCAAAACATAAAAATGTGTTTTCTCGCTAAAACCGAAAAAAACTTGTTTTCCCGCCCAAACCGCAAAAAGAAAACTCGTTAATTTTGAAATAATTCTAATGTAAATATATTAAACTAAATAATTATATGTAATATAGTTAAAATTAATATTAAACATATGATTAAATCAACACAAAGATATTTTGGTAATTTCTTTACTAAACTCATTTGAATGGAAATGAAAATAAAGAAACAAACATAAGATCCATTTAGATGATTCATCTAGATGAGCTATGTGGATGGACAAACAAACAATCACAAAAATCTGAATGGATCATTTGAATAGATCATACAAATGAATCATTTGGATGGAGATGACAAATGGTGAAACAAACAGCCCCTATGTATATGCATCCATCACATTCTCAAATTAGAAATATATGGAGCTGTGTAGTATATGGGAATCGTGGTTAGTGCTTTTTAACATAATACTCTGCAACAATTTTGTGAAGAAGAATCGAGAACAAGAGAAATGAAAATCTAAGAAGAAGAATGGAGAACCAGAGAACAAAATATATATAGAGAGAGAACTACAAAAATCAGTAGATGAAAGTGACTCAGTGATATATTTTTTGATAACCAACACCTCTCAGTGATATAAGAACAAGTTTATTGCAGCTCTCTTAGGTTGAGTCTCTTAACGTAATATAAGATACGGTCTCTTAAATAAAAGATATAAGAGTAAGTCCAACAATGATCCTTAGTTGGAGTTTTTGAAAAAAAAATTATTATAAAACTATATGGGATCCACGATTTTTAGGTTTTTGTGCAAGTTGGTGCTCTTAAATTCTTTCGATAAGGATTCAATTCGGTGGAGTCTGTTAACTATTTGCGGACTCCACTGACATGTGGCGGCCCGCGATTGGTTAGATTTTTTTTTTTTAGTCCGAAAAAAAATAGTTAAAAAAATAGAAAATCATTTTTTTTAAGGATTTTAATGGGGGTACACGGTTGCGGATGCTCTAAGAAACATCTCTTAGCTTTTTAGTTAAAAGGTAAGAGACTGTATCTTATATTACGCTAAGAGACCCAACTTAAGATACCTTCAATATGCTTTTAAAAGTCATAAAGTCACCATGGATGAAATAAACTCATTTCTCAACATTATTAATATTAATTATTTTTTATGAGTATCACATAATCCCCTATATATTATTTGTGAAACATTACAACTTTTTTTTATAGTCACATGTCATCACTACGATGATTCTTAGAATTATTAGAAAATAGGTTGGTCCATATAATTATATAATAAGCTTTTTATTAAACTAACCATAAATTTATTATTAATGTCATTTATTATTTTTTTAAATAAAGATTACGGAATTGCCTAATGTGGGTAAAATATATATGATAATTAATGATTTTGAATAATAAAGATCTGATAAAAAAATGTATCTTCTATCAAATTTGTTTAATTTAAAACTATTAAAATAATTTAAAAAAAAAACACAATAACCATATTATAAAAATTTAAATTTTTCTGTATATTTTATATTTTAAATTTTAAAAAATGTCTATAAATTACTAAAACTGTTAAAAGCCTCACATTCAAATTTTGCGATCCATGGTTTAAAATTTTTGTTATGACAAAATACAAATGATTACAAAATCATATAAGTAAAAGTCTAATTTAATTAATCATTAAGATTTAAAATATATATGTATATATATCATTCTAAATTAAACTATAAACTATATTGAATAAATAAATATTTTAGTTTCAAAATTTACTTTGAATAATTTTTTTTGATAAAAGTTTTGAATTTACATTGATAGTTTTTTTTAAATTATCAATTACTAAAATTATTAATCCCACAATGAAAATTTTGTTATCAGTAATTTAAAGTTTTTGCTATTAAAAATACACATGATAAAAAAAACATATGAGTACAAAGCATCATTTAAAAAAATAAAATAAAATAAAATAGACATTAATATTAAAATTATACTATGTATGTTAATATCATTTAAATTTAATTATATATCCTATCAAGAAAATTTTAAGAAATATTTGGATTAATAAAATTGATTTATACGTTCGCACCAATTTAATTATATATGTAATAGTTACTGATTTTTAATTATTCAATATATGTTTATTATTTCATAATATGTAAGAACATATAATACATAAAATAATATATATATATATAATGTTATTCTGCGCAACGCGCGGATCGTAATCTAGTATTAATGGTATTTGAACAGAATTTCAGTTCAATATATATGACACACTTACAATGGCTCAAGCTGTTATATATCTTCATGCGAATACAAAACGAAAATGTGGATTGGCTAAGCTAGAAAATGAGTAGGGACTTCACCATCTCGTCAATGTATGGGACATGTCTCAGAAGGAGAGAGATTGTAACGGCCCGGTTCGTGGCCCATAAAAATTTCTTTGAGAATATGAGCTTCTCTACGGCCCATATGGCAAAGACCTAGGGTTCCCTTCCCCTTTCCTATAAAAAGAGATGCAGCCTCCCTTTTGCCTCATACAGAAACTAAAGCGAAGCTCTGCAGAGAATTCCCGGAGACCAGAAACCCTAGCCGTCGAGCTCTCCCTTTCTCTCTTGCGCCGTCTCTCTTCTCTTCTCTCTCTCTCTCTCCCGCGCGACGCTCTCTCTCTCCTCGCCGTCGCTCTCTCTCTCCTCGCCGTCGCACGCTCTCTCTCTCCTCGCCGGCGCCGTGTGGTGGTGGGGTGACCGGATCTCAATCTCCTCTCCCTTGTCTCTTGTTTCCAGATCCGGATCCAGATCTAGGCTAAGGTGGAGTGTCTTGAACCCATCTTGTTCTCATGTACTGTATACTCCTTTATGTTGGAGTTAGGGTTGAGTAGACCCTGTTTGAAAGCTAGGATGATAGATCATGATTATTGCTAGGATGTTAGATGAATGGAACACGATGCATAAGAACCCTCATATTGTTAAATGAGACTTAGTAAACTGAAATGGAGTTGTGGTAGCGATGATTGATTGGTAATTTATGCTTGTATGTTTGGATGTGTAGTCCCATGAGTGGTTTGTGATTAAAGCTAGGATGCTAGAGAGAAATGAATGCTTAGCTGATAGATGAGTAATGATTGTTAATGTTATTGAAGTAGAACTTGAGTGCAATGTGTATTGTGTGTGGCACCGATAACGGGTGGCGTCTAGTGAATGAGTCCAAGTACAAGTCGAAATGAAAAGGAAAGCGAATGAGAATGGGAAGGGATAAGTGAAAATGATAAGGATGTGAAAGGATAAGTGAAAGTATGAAAGAATAAGGTTACGGTTAAGCATGGGTGGGGAAAGCATATAGAGTCTAAGGAAAGTATGTGTGGCAGTAGTTCACGCTAGGTATCCATAGGAGATGTGGCGAATCCACAAGAATATGGAAGCACCCATAGGAGATGTGGCGAATCCACATGAATATGGGGTAGAAGCCTGGTGGGAGCTACCCACTGATGATAAGAACGAAGTGCCAACCGCGAGAGGCGGGATATAAAAACGTGCATCATGGTCGGGTAACGGGGAGTTAAAGGTGTCACAGGATCGAGTCGGTCTGGTATGATGAGTCGGTTAAGTCTAGGGTTTAAAGTGTGTGGCAATGAGTGAGTTCATTGTAATGATTGATCACTAGGTTGCTAGAAATGTATGGAATTGAATGTGGACAATTAGTGATGACAGTATGAAATGATAAAAATACATTACTTGATTGTAGTGGCTAGTGAGTCCTAGTTTCCGCATAGAGTAGTATAGAGTGTCATGCGAGCAGGCTGGTCTAGAGCCACTTCACTGAGCAACTTGTTGCTCACTCCTCCATTTCTATTTCCCAGTGCGCAAGACTGTAAGTAGAAGTATATGGATGTGGGTGTGACGGTATTTCAAAGAAGGTTATGCGTCGGTCGGCTCTCGGGACCAGTAACGGAACATGTAGGATTGTCTAAATGAGTAGACACGTGTCCATAACGCCCTTTCGATAACCCCGGTCGGACGCCGGGGGATCGGGCCTTTACAGACGAGATCATGAATCAGTTACAATCAGGTGTATCGCATTATGATTGTAAATTCAATAAGTACGTCAAAAACTCCCAACACAAATTGCACTAAATTTTTTAAAAGATACGTGTTTAGATTAGAATTCTTTTAAAGGAATTTACAAATAATGCTTTAAACAGAACAATTAACAAGTTTAAGAACACTTTAACTTAACAAGTTTAAGAACACTTTAACTTACTGAACTAGCCTCACACGCTCTGAGATCCAAGATCTTAGAACATTTTCTCTTATTCTTTGTGTTTTCACTCACTTTACAAGTTATGAAAAACCCACATATGGTAAAAAGACAACCCTGGATGATAAACTTAATACACACCTTAAAAATATCTACTTATATTCGGTAAAAAAGTCGGTTAACCCTAGCTCCGGTGAGATATTCCCAATCCAAACTAGAACATTTCCTTAGATTCTATTAAGCCTTTTTGGTAATCGTGTTTTGTTAATGTAAAATAATTGAGTTACACTAACTAGAACATACCGTAATACATGGATATTTTTTTCCAACAAATACGACTAGATTAATCATTTTAAAAGCACATACAAATTCTTCTTTAAAACAATCATTCAATCAAGCTCAAGACAAACCTTGACTTGTTGACTAGTCTCACTTGTTCACAGACTTGATGCAGTCTATGAACCACTCAAGCTCTTAACCCCTAGTGTCTTTGTTTCTCCTTATTTGGACTTGCAAACCTTACTATTGCTAAAAGCTCTCTATGTGTGTTAAACGGCCACGCAGTGCCAAGACTCCTCTTTATACTTTTAAAGAAAAACTCTAGATCTAAAAATCTATCTAATGGAAACTTTCCATATATGTTTCTTCAGCGAATAAGCCAATCTTCCTTTTCTCTAAGCTCGATTGCTTCTTCTTCAATACTTCCTTTATACTGACTTCTTCAGTAAATCTTCATTTGATGCTCTTTAACCAACTCGAACAACTCTTGTATCCTCGTCTGATGTCGTAGTTCATGTCGTGTTTCATGAACTACTACAGCTCCGTCTTGACCATACATCTTCAATCTCCCCCTTTTTAATCCTTGCGTCTCACAAGTCTCACAAGTACCTGAGATGATGTAACATACAATACACAAGAACAAGAAACGGCAACGGAAAAGCTCACAAAACTCAAAGCAACCAAAAGCATACTTATATTATCCTAATAATTGGGTTCAAGTATTTAATACATCTTAGCAAAGACAGCACACATAAATACTCCCCCATAAACCATGATCAGTCTGAATAATAGGATAGAAACGATTGCAACAAGTGGTGCAATTACAAAAGTGCATAAAACGATAAATAAAAATAGTTGCTCCCCCACAAACTTAGCCCTTCTTCATCTCAATCCTCATCTTCTCCCCCTGCTTGAGAGCGCATGGCTTAAAACACACACATATCAGAACGAGTCCCAAATAGAGAAAGAGTTACTAACCTGGAACAGAGCGACTCAGATCCTGAACAATGTCAGTCAGTGCTTGAAGAGCTCGGGTCGTTTGCTGTAAGACGGCTTGGAGATCTTCCTGAGTGAGTAATCCTTGAGGTATGGAGACAGATCCAAGGTCATGCACAACGAAACATCTCGGTCCAGTCCTGTTGCTTGAAGTTGGAGCAATTGAGGGTGATGGCATAGGAGGCGGCATGCGAGTCGATCGAGATGACAATTTTCCTTCTCCTACCTCCTTTGCCTTACCCTTTGCCTTGGCGACACGCTGTTCGTATATCTCACCAACTCGTTTGTCTTTTGTGTAGACCACTTGACCTTGAGCTTTCTCACCCGAGAGAAGAGATACGCGGTGTTGCTTCTGGAGAATGCTCATGATCAAGCGAGGAAAGATCAACCACCGAGAGTCATTCTTCTGAACCACACTAAGATTGATGACTTGACTTGCTTGAAGATTAATCTTCCCATATTAACGTGGATTCCCCGAGCCATCTTGTAGACTAAGCGTGCTCTGTCAATAGAAACATGAGTCTTGTGTGTAGACTGAATCCAGTTGTGTGCAGCAATGATCATAAGAGCGCCATACCGAGGAGAGAGATCAGCCGTAGTCAGATTTTCCCATTCCTTTCGAGTTCCTTCAGTGAGAAACTCAGCCAGCTCAGACTTCGAGCTGCCATCAAGAGCAGTCTCTTCATCCACTTCATCTTCATCTAGTGGTTCAAGATTCAGAACCTCATTGATCATTGTCGGGGAGAAGTGATAAAGATGACCACGAACCCGCACCTCAACTTCCTCTACATATGCTTCAACCTTCATGACAGGAAGACTATCATAGAACTCAACAATGACTGGTTCAACAAAGTTGTCGAGTGATGAGACGGTTGTTCCTATAGAACCCTTTGCGATGATCTCCACATAGCCCCACTGATCCTTCTCTGTCATGTCCACCAAACATTCAGAATGATGCTCCGACGAAGGAACTTCTCGACCCTCTTTGTAACCGGTGAGTCTTCACCAACAGTACCTCTCTCAGGAGATTTTCTGGATCTTACACGACTGGAGACTGAGATTTTCTGAGTGATGGCTTGAGAACCTGAAGCAGCATTCAAGGCTCCTGATTTGCTCGTCTTTCGGCGCTTAGAGCTGCCTAATCCCAATTTCTTCATAACTCTCTTCTTTCTTCCTCGCTTCTCAGAGATCTCGTCAGAGGATGACCCAAGAGAAACTACCCCTTCAGTCTGAGCATCTTCGTGTGTCTTCTCAACTTGCTCAGGGTTATCCGTACTCTGTTCTTTTGCCTTTTCAACAGATCCTTCTTTTCCTTAATGACAGGGGAGCAGAAGAGAGTCAGTTACCAGATCTAGATTTTCGGATATGTGAGATTTAGATGGCACAGTTTTGATTGGAGCAGACAGAGGCTTTGGCAACACTCAGTCAGATGATGTCGCAGTGACCTTGTCGATCTGAACTTCTTCGCGAACAGAGGATGCGTGTTGATCATTGCTTTCCTCAGACGGTTCCTTCTCACGCGCAGTGTTGAATTCGTCTAGTTCCTCCGTGATCTCTGGAAACAAGGCCGTCGACGACATATCGGAGGAGTTACCTCAGATCCTTCGTCAGTGAGATGAGGCCTCGATGATTCACCCTCTGCATGTGTCCACGAAGTAACTGCAATGTCGCGTTTAGCCATCTTCTTCGTTCTTACCATCAACTGGGAGAATTCTTGTTTTTCGATAGAGAGCAACATAGAAGATGCGAAGCGGTTTTTGGATTTAAATAGTAACCGTTTAGGGCTTCTGACTCACAACTTCCCTTGAGAGGGAAACTCAACCAACTGTTCCGAAATTGCACCTCTGGTCCCTCCCTTTTAGCTTTTTCCCTGTTTTGACCTGCACTTTTAATTTCTCTCATCCAAGCTCAATGTCACGCAAGCACATTCGTGAATCAATAATGTATCATAAGACTCTCAGAATAGTAATCAAACACGAGTTAAGACTCACAATTTGCCAATTTCTAGCTAATAATTTATAGATTACACATTTATTCTTTCTACCTTTTAAGATGCGTGCTGCAAGACTTGGCTCAGCATTTGATTCAGGTTGCATGTATCACTCTTGTAGATTGTTCGATCTGGTGAACCTGATTGTCTTTTTATGGCTAGCTTTCACATTGTTGTACCTTTATCAATCCTGTGGGTTTTCAACCTTTATTTGCGCGCTGTGAAACCCTTGTTGTTTCCCCCTTTTTATCCTTTTTTTTGTTTTTTTTTCTTTTGAGCATCTTTCTTAAACATTGCTGGCTCTTTTGAGACAAGGGGGAAGCCACAAATTGATGCAAAACCTGTACCTCACAGTGTTGACGGCACAACAAGCAGCTCTTTTCCACAGCGTTCTCAGACACCAAACATAATCTGAATTATACGTACATCCTGAGCCAGTGCCTGCACTAATATCTGCACAACTTGACTCAATGGTCAAGGTTACACACTCCAATTGCATTTCTTAGAGTGATAAATCGATTGTATTTAAGAGATTTAGTGAATATATCAGCCAATTGAGAATCAGTAACTACATGGTTGATGACTACCTGATTGTCTTCAACTAATTCTCTGATGAAGTGGTGCCTGATGTCAATGTGCTTCGTTTTTGAATGTTGAACTGGATTCTTTGAGATATCAATCGCACTTTTATTGTGACAGTATACAAGAAAGGGATCCGAGCGCATTCCATAGTCAGCTGACGTTTGTTTCATCCAGATCAGTTGTGAGCAGCAGCTTCCCATAGCGATATATTCTGCTTCTGCCGTAGAGAGTGATACAAAATTTTGTTTCTTGCTCAGCCAAGAGATGAGATTGTTTCCTAGAAAGAAACATCCTCCACTTGTACTTTTCCTGTCATCAGCACATCCTGCCCAGTCTGCATCGCAATAACCCACCAAGTTTTCGTTTGAGTTCTTTGAGTAGTACACTCCGAGATTCTCCGTTCCTTTGACATACTTGATGATTCTCTTTACAGCGTTTAAGTGAGACACCTTGGGCTTTGCTTGATATCTTGCATAGACACCAACTCTGAACGATAGATCTGGTCTACTAGTAGTAAGATACAATAGACTGCCAATCATTCCTCGATAGAGCTTTGAATCAACATCTTCTCCTGCTTCATCACGTGCAAGTTTTAAGGCGGAACTCATAGGCATTCTGGAGATCTTGCTGCCTTCAAGTCCAAATCTTTTCACCAGATTGTGTGCATAGGCACTTTGAGATATGAATACTTCTTCCTCTGATTGAACAATCTGTAAGCCCAAGAAGTACTTCAGTTCACCGCACATGCTCATCTCAAATTCTTGCGTCATGTACTCCACATATTCATCAACCATTGTTTAGTACTCCCAAAGATTATATCATCCACGTAAATTTGAACAATGATAATGTCTTTCTCTTTCTCCATGAAGAACATGGTCTTATCTACGCTTCCCCTGATGTAGCCTCCATCCAAAAGAAAACCGATAAGCCTCTCATACCAGGCACGAGGCACCTGCTTCAGTCCATACAATGCTTTCTTCAGTTGGTAAACATGATCTTGATGAGCTAGGTCCTCAAACCCTTTTGGCTGTTCAACATAAACTTCTTCCTGTAACACCCCATTCAGGAAAACATTTTTCACATCCATCTGATAAACTTTGAAGTTTAGTATGCAAGCCATCCCCAGGAATAGTCGTATAGATTCCAATCTTGCAACTGGAACAAAAGTCTCCTCAAAATCAACTCCTTCAATCTGAGAGTAACCTTGTGTTGGGGTCAAAAACGGTTACGACGAAGTTAACATTCAAAACGTCCAAAGAAGAAAATGAGAACTTTCTTCGACAAATACTTTTTCGAAATAGATTCTTTCTTACGAAAAGCTTTGCTGAGAAAACACAAGACATCGGCAAGAGCTCGAAAAAGTTCGCCACGCAACGACCGAACGCGTGTTCCGCTCGGTCGCTACGTAGCGACCGAGCTCGAGCCAAGCTCGGTCGCTACGTAGCGACTAGCGACCGAGCTCGAGCCAAGCTATGTCGCTACGTAGAGCTCGAGCCAAGCTCGGTCGCTACGTAGCGACTACCGACCAAGCTCGAGCCAAGCTCGGTCGCTATGTAGCGATCGAGCGTCCGTTCCGCTCGGTCGCTACGTAGCGACCGAGCGTCCGTTCCGCTCGGTCGTTACATAGCAACCGAGCTCTTCCGAAACGTCGATACAACATTAGTCCATGCGTTCTCGTCTACCCTTCGATGCTATCTCCCGAAGACCGTAGCGAACCCATTTCATGTATCCCGCCATTCTAAGTCATCGATCAAACTTTACGGTAAAAATCGCGGAAAGTTCGTTCTTTATCAAAAGAAGCCGTAATAAACGCTTCGAGTCAGAAGACGGCCCAAAGGGACCTAAGACATGACGGTTTACGCTTGGTTCGCAAGGAAAGATAAATGTCAAGTTTCCGCAGATAAATACGAAATTTTGAAGATAATTACGAAGATCGGAAAAAATGGAATATCTCCATTTTTATGCTATAACGGCTTAAGGGCAGAAGAGGAAAAACGTAAACCGACCTAGGAGCAAGTATATAAGGAGTCCTAGACGAGAGGCATGGGGAGAGACTTTTTCGGAGCAAACTTAGCACTTAGAGCGATTTAGGCATATTTCTGTTTTTGTTATTTTGAGCTGCGACTCAATTAGGTTTAGCCGTTTTAGGGTTGCTAGAACTAGGAATCTCGCCGACAGCTCTCGAGCCCAGGCTTATACCTTGTTGTAACGCTCAAACACGGATTCGAAATAAGATCTATTTTGCTCTCTTTTTAAGATTTTTGCACTTTGTCGTTGATATCTCGTTTTCTAATTGCTTAGCGTGTGGTATTAACAGATCTCCGGAACCTCTGGGAAATTAGGGTTTTCCTTGTTTCCTAATTTAAACCAAAATCGACAGTGCGAATTTTGGTTCCCACAGTTTGGCGCTAGAAGGAGGGGGCTCTACGGATCAATCTAACCCACAAAAGCCACTCAACGATCAGGAACGACATGCAAGACTCGACTTGCGCGAACGTCATCTCGTTCAAGGGGGAGCAACGGTCGATCAAGCCAAACCTCGAAACGATCTCCTTGTTATCGAGCTGACGATCCGAGATGTCGACGTCGCTAGGGTGCTAATCGACACCGAAAGTTTGGCCGATATCATCTTCAAGGATACTCTTGAGAAAATGGGGATCGATCAATCCAAAATCGTGAAATACCCTAGCCCACTACTGGGACTTTCGGGAGAAACAACCATGGCCTACGGGTGGATTAATCTCGCAGTCAAAGCCGGAACCGTGACAAGAGTCACAGAGTTTCTAGTCATTGACCGTCCCGCATCTTACAACGTTATCATGGGAACGCCATGGTTGAACACCATGCGTGCCATCCCATCGACATACCATCTTTGCCTCAAGGTAATATGGGGAAACCCAAGAGTATCACAGATGTGTTACACCACAGAACAAAAACCAGACCTCGATACCACTCCTAGAAAGGCGGAGAAAAAGATCTCCAACAAGGATTCGCGAAGTCAAGATTCAGCGTAACTCTTCTGGCAGTTTCGTAACATCACGGCCCTAGAGGAAAAACGTGAACCAACTTGCGAACCTGTGGTCACAGTCTGTCTCGACGAAGCATTTCCGGAACGATGCGTTGAGATCGGAGCCAATCTCCGCGAGCCTTTAAGGACAGAGCTCATAACCTGTCTAAAAAAGAACCTCAATACTTTCGCATGGGCCACGGAATATATGCCAGGGATCGACATTAACATAACATGTCACGAATTAAATATCGATCCGAACTTCAAACCCGTCAAACAAAAAAGGCGGAAGATAGGACCCGAACGGGCTTTCACGGTAAACGACGAGGTCGAAAAATTGCTTAAAGTCAAGTCAATAACGGAAGTGAGGTATCCAGACTGGCTCGCTAACCCTGTAGTCGTCAAAAAGAAAAACGGGAAATTGCGAGTTTGCGAGGATTTTACCGACCTAAAAAAGGCATGTCTAAAAGATAGTTTCCCTCTGCCACACATCGATCGATTAGTAGAAGCAACGGCGGGTAAGGAACTTCTGTCTTTCTTGGACACCTTCTCAGGTTACAATCAAATTATGATGAACCCTGACGATCGCGAGAAGACTGCGTTCATTACCGATCGCGGAATCTATTGCTACAAGGTAATGCCCTTCGGCCTCAAAAACGCTGGAGCAACTTACCAACGACTCATGAACCGTATGTTCTTCAAACAACTCGGTAAAACAATGGAGGTTTAAATCGACGACATGCTTGTCAAATCCCTCCAAGCAAAGGATCACGTATCACATCTCGAGGAATGTTTCGCACAGTTAAATTCCCATAACATGAAGCTCAACCCGAGAAAATGCAGGTTTGCCGTGGCATCAGGGGAATTCCTCGGCTACCTAGTCACATTCCGCGGCATCGAAGCTAATCCAAAACAGATCAACGTACTGATCGAGATGGCTTCACCGAAGAATAAGCTGGAAGTCCAAAGGCTGACCAGTAGGGTCGCGGCACTTAACCGATTTATATCACGATCAACGGACAAGTGCCTGCCCTTCTACGATGTCTTATGGGGAAATAAAAAATTTGAATGGTCGAAAAAATGCGAAAACGCTTTCCAACAGCTGAAGCGGTATTTAGCTTCCCCTCCAGTCCTCGCAAAACCCGTGGAAGGGGAACCTTTGTTCTTGTACATCGCTGTGTCGGCAACAGCTGTGAGCGGCGTCGTGATCAGGGAAGAACGCGGCGAACAGAAACCTATTTTCTATATAAGCAAAACCTTGCTGGATGCCGAATCTAGGTACCCGCTAATGGAAAAATTAGCATGCGCGGTCGTAACATCGGCCCGAAAACTAAGACCATATTTCCAATCCCACACGATCGTCATCCTCACGACTTTTCCCCTACGGACGATTCTGCATAGCCCGAGTCAGTCGGGCCGATTGGCCAAATGGGCGGTTGAATTGATCGAGTACGATATCGAGTACTGATCGAGAACAAGTGCTTGCAGACTTCTCGGTCGAACTACCGACAGAGACCATAACCAACGAGGAACCAAATTCCACCTGGCTCCTCCACGTCGACGGATCCTAATCCAAGCAGGGATCATGCATCGGAATACGCCTCACATCTCCGACGAGCGATATCTTAGAGCAATCATTCAGGGTGGAATTCCACGCCTCAAACAACGAGGCCGAATACGAATCACTCATCGCAGGGCTGCGTTTGGCTCACGGCTTGAAGATATGAAACATCCACGCTTACTGCGACTCCCAGTTAGTGGCAAGTCAGTTCAGCGAAGAGTATGAAGCCAGGGACGAACGGATGGACGCGTACCTCAAACTAGTTCAAAATCTAGCTCAAGAGTTTGACTATTTTGCCCTTACGCGAATTTCCCGTTCCGAAAATGTCTAGGCAGATGCTCTCGCGGCCTTAGCATCAAGTTCTGACCCAGGACTTAAAAGAGTAATTCCGGTCGAGTTCATCGAACATCCAAGCATCGGACCACCAATCGTTGTCAACCTCATAGAAGGTCAAGTTGACGAGGAAGAAGAAGTTACGTTATAACCGCAATCGGAGCAATTTGATTACGGTTGCGATACCCCATGGCTGTAGACAATTCGAGACTACATTATCAACAGACATCTGCCCACCGAGAAATGGGCAGCCCGCAATGTCCGAACACAGGCCGCGCACTACGTAACAGTGGACTGCGAAATTTACAAATGGAGATTCTCCGGACCACTCATGACTTGCCTGGAAGGGGAAAAAGCAAGAAAAGTGATGGAGGAAGTACATTCTGGGTCCTGTGGCAACCATTCCGGTGGAAGATCACTGGCATTGAAAATCAAACGCCATGGATACTACTGGCCGACGATGATTGGAGATTGCGAGAAGTTCACACGAAAATGCGAAAAATGCCAGAGGCATGCTCCAACCATCCGACAACCTGCCGAAGTTCTCTCCTCCATCACATCGCCCTATCCCTTTATGCGCTGGGCCATGGATATCGTCGGACCCCTTCATAATTCAAAGCAAAAGCGTTTCCTTTTAGTCCTCACCGATTTCTTTTCAGAATGGGTAGAGGCAGATTCGTACGCGAGTATAAAGGATGTCCAAGTCGAAAGTTTCGTATGGAGAAACATCATATGTAGGCATGGTGTTCCTTACGATATCGTAACCGATAACGGATCTCAGTTCATCTCCACCCGGTTCGAGGCGTTCTGCGAAAAATGGAAGATACGACTTAACAAGTCGACGCCCAGGTATCCGCAGTGTATCGGATAAGCTGAAACGATTAATAGAACCATTCTCGACGGACTGCAGAAATGCTTAGAGGCCAAAAAAGGCAGGTGGGCCGACGAACTTGAGGGAGTCCTCTGGTCCCACCGTACCACCCCGAGGCGTGCTACGTAGCGACCGAGGTCGAGCCAAGCCCGGTCGCTACGTAGCAACCGAGCTCTTCCGAAACGTCGATACGACATTAGTCCATGCATTCTCGTCTACCCTTCGATGCTATCTCCCAAAGATCGTAGCGAAC
Source organism: Brassica napus (assembly GCF_020379485.1). Lineage (NCBI taxonomy): Eukaryota > Viridiplantae > Streptophyta > Magnoliopsida > Brassicales > Brassicaceae > Brassica > Brassica napus. The sequence goes on along the minus strand of NC_063445.1, from coordinate 13,233,295 downwards.
CCATTTCATGTTTCCCGCCATTCTAAGTCATCGATCAAACTTTACGGTAAAAAACGCGGAAAGTTTGTTCTTTATCGAAAGAAGCCGTAATAAACGCTTCGAGTCAGAAGACGGCCCAAAGGGACCTAAAACATGACTCGAGGCCCAACTTATGATTTTTAACCAACAGCTCGTAAGCCAAATGACTGTTTACGCTTGGTTCGCAAGGAAAGATAAATATCAAGTTTCCGCGGATAAATACGAAATTTGAAGATGATTACGAAGATAGGAAAAATGGAATATTTCCATTTTTATGCTATGACGGCTTAAGGGCAGAAGAGGAAAAGCGTAAACCAACCTAGGAGCCAGTGTATAAGGAGTCCTAGGCGAGAGGCATAGGGAGAGACTTTTTTTCGGAGCAAACTTAGCACTTAGAGCGATTTAGGCATATTTCCGTTTTTGTTATTTCGAGCTGCGACTCAATTAGGTTTAGCCGTCTTAGGGTTGCTAGAACTAGGAATCTCACCGACAGCTCTCGAGCCAAGGCTTATACCTTGTTGTAACGCTTAAACACGGATTCAGAATAAGATATATTTTGCTCTCTTTTTACGATTTTTGTACTTTGTCATTGATATCTCGTGTTCTGATTGCTTAGCGTGTGGTATTAACAGATCTCCGGGACCTCTGAGAAATTAGGGTTTTCCTAGTTTCCTAATTTAAACCAAAATTGACAGTGCGAATTTCGGTTCCCACACCTTGTGCTAAAAGTCTTGCCTTGTTGCGAACCACTTCTCCATGTTCATCTGTTTTGTTTTTGAAGATCCACTTGGTACCAACAATGTTAACTCCATCAGGACGAGCTGCCAATTCCCATACATCATTTCGAGTGAATTGTTCTAGCTCTTCCTCCATAGAGATAATCCAGTACTCGTCTCGTAGTGCTTCGTCATGTGTCTTAGGCTCGATAGCTGATACAAAGCAGGCGAACTGAACCATTTCCCTGAAATTGATGATTTTTCCACGAGTGTCACGCCCTTCCTCAACTCCTCCAATGACATCTGAAAATGAGTGGTTTCGATGCACTTGCTGAATAGCCTATTAAGAAGCTACATCTGCATCTTCTATCTCACTTACTTCAGGCGTTTTGTCACTTGCCATGGGCTCTTCTTTCTCGGTGTCTTCATCTGATTCCCACTGTTCCCATGTGATGGATGTCATATCGTCAAAGACTACGTTTACAGATTCCATGATGATGGTTGAGCTCTTGTTGTAGACCCGGTAAGATGTACTAGTTCCTGAGTAACCCATAAAGATTCCCTCATCACTTCTTGAGTCGAACTTTCCTAGGTAGTCCTTGTCATTCAGTATATAGCACCTGCAACCAAAGACATGAAAATAACCGAGATTAGGTGTTCTTCCATTCCACATTTCATAAGGAGTTTTTGTGGTGCCTTTTCTAACATACACCGTGTTGATTATGTAGCATGCAATACTCAGAGCCTCTGCCCAGAACCTCTGAGGTATCTTATTTCCATGAATCATTGCACGAGCCATCTCCTGTAGCGTTCGACTCTTCCGCTCAACAACTCCATTCTGTTGTGGCGTCCTGGGAGCTGCAAACTGATGCGCAACACCCTTTTGTTCACAGAATTCCATCATGACTCCATTCTCGAATTCTCCACCATGATCACTGCGTATCTTCTTGATTCCTCCCCTTTCATTCATGAGTTGAAGTGCCAAGATCTTAAAGCTTTCGGTAGTCTCAGATTTTTCTCTGATGAAGCGAACCCAAGTGAAGCGAGTGAAATCATCTACCAACACAAATACATACTTCTTGCCTCCAATACTTTCTGTCTGCATAGGACCCATGAGATCCATGTGAACTAAATCAAGTGGTGCTGATGCTTGTACATCAGGAACCTTCTTGTGTTGTACTTTTACTTGCTTTCCCTGATTGCATGCCCCACACACAAGCTTGTCATCAATTCGGAGCTCTGGCACTCCACAAACCAAGTCTTTATGCACCAGATTTGTCATATTCCTGATATTCATATGTCCCAACCGTTGGTGCCACAGTTCAGCATTCCCTTGAGCTGACATACATTTGATCTTCTTTTCCCACATGTAGCAGTTGTTGACTGACCTGATTCCTTGCAATATTGTCACACAATACGCATTGATTGCACGACAATCAGTTGCTGAGAACACCACTGTGAGTCCTTCATCACATAGTTGACTCACACTAATTAGATTCGCTTTTAGACCTTTGACGAAGTACATGTTCACCAGTTTGGGTAGATCTGAGTTGCAGGTAGTGCCTTCGCCCTTGATGATTCCATGTCCTCCATCTCCAAATGTGACCTTTCCCCCTTTAACTTTTGACACTCCTTCAAGATACTCGGCATTTCCTGTCATGTGTCTGGAGCATCCACTGTCAAAATACCGTGGTTCATCTGAATCAGAATCCTCTGTGACCAACGCCATGTTACACCTTACTCCACCAATGCTATTGTTGACTGTCCTTGGATACATATCAGTTTTCTTCATCCATACTTGGTTAGTTTTCCTGATTCGCCAGAACTTGTGTTGTTTCCACACTTGCTTAACCCTGTTGAGGTACTTGTAGCAGAACATCTTGTAATGACCAAAATTCCCACAGGAGAAACATCCAAACTTTTGATGCGCTGTCGGTTCAGTCTTGAATTCCTCGGCATGTGCATACCCTCCTGACACAAATTTGGTCTTGCCTGTGCCTCTATTCTGCGTTTCCGTGTACCCCAGTCCTATGTGGGAGTTTTCAGTTCTTCCAGCACTCAGAATCTTGTCCAGCTGTTTAGTTCCAGTGAGCATCTTGATATTCTTGTACTGTTGATCAAGTTTTGCCTGAAGATCTGCTGTCAACGTTTTCTCAGCTACTTCTTCCTCTCTGAGTTCTTCAGCTTGTTTGGCAAGAACCAGTTTTTCTTTGATCAGTCTGACACTCTCCTTAGCCAGCTCAGCTTCTCTCTGAAGTTCAAGTCGAAGGAGTGATAGTTCAGCTTCAAGTCTCTCTTTTTCTTTCATGAGAAAAAGGTTCTCCATGCTGAGTTTGATCAATGTTTCACGAACCTCCTTATAGCTTTCGTCAAGCTCTCTTTCTGGTTCAGCATCACTTTCAGAACTTGACTCAAAGTCAGTTATCCCGAGAAAAGCCACAAAGTTGTTCATCTCTTCTTCACTGTCACTCTCGGAGTCACTTTCATTGATTCCAATCATGGATCTTTCCTTTTTCCACTTTCCATCTTCCTCACACTCAACCTGAGTGTGACCAAACCCTTGGCAGCCATGACACTGAAATTCTCTTCTTTTGACAGTCGGACATTCGGTTCTCAAGTGGCCATATCCTTTGCATTCGTAACACTTAACTTATGTCCTCTTGTTATTCTTGTCAGGTTCAGCTGTCTTTCTTCCTGGAACAAACTTCTTCTGTCCTTGCTCCACCTTGCGTAAGGCTTTGTCAAATCGCCTGACTAGCAGACTCACTGGATCATTATCCACAATTTCACTTTTCTCAACCGATGCTAGAGTGATTCCTTTTGCCTTTTTTCCACCAGACACTTCCATTTCATGAGCCTAAAGCATCCCAACTACTTCATCAAATGTCATCTCGTCAGTGTTCAGGGACACGCTCATCGCTGCCTTATATGGCATGAACTTAGCCGGCAGACACCTTAAGAATTTCTTCACTAGCTTCTCCTCTTTGTATTTTTACCAAGCGTCAGAGCTTCTTGAGCTAGCGAGCTAAGCTTGGAGATGAAGTTACCAATTGATTCGTGCTCCTCCATCTTAAGTTCCTCAAATTTGGTCGCAAGCATGTCTTTTCTGGAGCTTTGAACCTTCAGTGTTCCTTCAAAATGGACTTGAAGGATGTTCCATGCATCTTTTGCTGCTTCACACCCTTGAATCAGCTCAAATTGTTTTCTTGCCACACTGCAGTGAATGACAGTAAGAGCTCTAGCGTTGAATTTTGTCATCTTGTTTTCTTCATTGGTCCAGAGCTCTTCTCCCTTTGGTACATCTGTCCCGTCATCACCTCTGGCAACAGGTGCTGTCCAACCAGATTCAACTGCTTTCCACGCCAGAGGGTCTATACTCTTGATTGCCGCCTTCATACGCGCCTTCCAAAAGCTTTAGTTCCCAACTTCAAGGATCACCTTTGAGTGCGACAACATCTCACGGTAGCTGTCCATATTACTCCGCACGATCTTACCTGTTTAAAACAAATACAGATACCCGCTCTGATACCACTTGTTAATGTAAGATAATCGAGCTACACTAACTAGAACACACAGTCACATGGATAGTTCTTTTCAACAAATACGACAAGATTAATCCTTTTAAAAGCACATACAAGTTCTTCTTAAAAGCAATCCTTCAAGTAAGCTCAAGACAAACCTTGACTTGTTGACTAGTCTCACTCGTTCACATACTTGATGCAGTCTATGAACCACTCAAGCTCTTAACCCCTAGTGGCTTTGCTTCTCCTTATTCGGACTTGCAAACCTTACTATTGCTAAAAGCTCTCTCTGTGTGTTAAACGGCCACACAGTGCCAAGACTCCTCTTTATACTTTTAGAGGAAAACCCTAGATCTAAAAATCTATCTAATGGAAACTTTCCGTATATGCTTCTTCAGCGAATGAGCCAATCTTCCTTTTCTCTAAGCTCGATTGCTTCTTCTTCAATACTTCCTTTATACTGACTTCTTCAGTAATCTTCCTTTGATGCTCTTTAACCGACTCGAACAATTCTTGTATCCTCGTCTGATGTCATAGTTCATGTCGTGCTTCATGAACTACTACAGCTCCGTCTTGACCATACATCTTCGTTTGATGCAGCTCATTTTTCTAAGGTAAATTTCTTACTAATCTCTAGATCGACTCCAACTTGTCTTTTTTTCTTTTTTTTTCTTTTTTCTTTTTCTTTTTGTCATTGTAACTCCAACTTGTCTTTAACTCGATCCAATTTTCAAGTAAGCTGCTTATAGCTACATACATCTCCATCATTCTATTCAATAAAATAGTTGTAGCAATTCTTCATGTACTTTCAGTTGGTTCAATATATTCATCAGATCTTTGTATTTTTTAGTTCTGCATGCTTCTCAAATATCTTCTTATGTATACTTGCCACAACCATGGGCAGATCTACGTTACGCAGTATGGGGGCAGCTGTCCCCAGTAAAATCTCTAATTAAATTTAAATACACTAGGAGAACAATGTGTTCTGCTGCCTTATTGGTTAAAACGTTTTTTCTGCCCCCACTAGACCAAAGTTTGAACCCATCTGCAACCTTAAGTAGGGGTTATTGGTTCTAGTACTTTAATGGATTTACAAATTCTCCTTAGATTTAGAAATCTTTGATAAATTCAATGATTTTCAAACCAAATAAGTGGATTTGAGAATTACTATAGTATGAATTTTAGAATCAAAATAAGCGAATTGTTATAAATCACTCAAATGAATTTTTAACTAAAACGTGGAGGGAACACGCTTAAGTTTGAAACCGTTTACACATGACGTAGGAAGAATTACAAAGCTGATTGAAAGAAAGACATAAACAACACCGAAGCATTGTTGCACATAAGTTACAGTCTGGAAGACCAAAAGAGTTGAAGATCATCTCCAAGAGAATATCATGTGTTAGCAAGAGAAGTAGGCCTTGTCCTTAACTAAGCAGATGATAGTCTGAGTCACTACTGTCTCAGGACAAGTCGTCCTATCATGTAGACGACGTCTATTACGTTCTTTCCATACCTTGTAAATGAACCGATCGATGTCCAAACCTAGATAATCGCAACAATTGCTGGACTGTTTCGCGGCAGAGAGAGTAACCACTGCACAGCCTGATCCCAGACCCTTGGTATCACTTGAAACCCGGATTTTGGCGCACACACTAGTCCAGCAATTCCAAACTATCTTTGTATTCATCCCAGAGACCACAAAGTAGACAAATACTTTTTCGATCAGTATCTTGATTCCAAGCTTTTACTTTCAGTAATGTTGAATTCCTATTTAAAAGAAACAACCAAGCATTTGAAAAAATGCTTAGGAATGACAGCACTGTGCCAGACAATCTAAAGCCCCTACGAATAGGCCTTGTCTTGGCCTAATAGCTTCCCACAAACATTTGGCAGAGAACCGATTGGTATCTCACCACCCATGTGATGGTGTCATGATGCAACCGAAGGGGAACCACGTAAAAACTGAGAAACCCTAATAATACAAGTCCAATCAAAATAACAAGGTTCAACTTTATATTTGTTCCTTTGTATTTTCACCCTAATAACACTTTAAAATCCACTCAAATCCAATTCTAAATCAAATCTTTAAATAAATACTTGCCATTGAATAACACTTGATTTTAAAATATGTTTCAAAATCATAAAACCAATAACAGTGTATTTTAATTTGAATTTTAAAATCATAAAACCAATAAAACTGAATTTAGTTTAAATTTTGAAATCCATTAAAATACATAAACCAATAACACTCTCTAAATACCCGTGCTATTTTTATCTTTCCTTTACTTTTCTGATTTCTTTTTCGTGATCACGTGTTTCATTATTTTTCTCATGTTCTTTTTCTTTGTTCCTATGTTGGTTTCATTCTAAAACTTTTGTTTTTATATATTCTGAGTTCAAGTGTGTTCGAAAAAACAAAAAAATATATATGTATATATACATTCTTTTTTTTGAATTCAAGTACTTTTTCATATCATTTTGTTAGTATATTCACTCTTTTTCTTCATTTATTTTTTAGTTATATTATTTCACAAATTTATTTTTCTTCTAAATGTTTTTTTTATTGAAAAATATTAGAACACATTTAAGGAATATTATTGAATAATAATTAATTAATTAATTATACCCTCACTCAATATATTTTCTAGATCCGCCACCGGCCACAACACGTACATATATCTTGACAACACGTAAAAAGTGCATTAAGAACTAAATTGTTCAAGATAATATAGATTCATGTGTTAGAGAAAATATATAACAAAAATCAACAACAAACGTAAGTTTTTTTTTCTCTCACTCCCTCAGAAACCGAGGCTTAACGCAAAACCAAAACAGAGATTAAAAAGCACAAATAAACTTAATTTATCTTTAAAAAAAATAAGCTTCAGGGTTTCACTGTATTAGAGCAACTACAACGCTAGATTCTAAGCAGTTCTTAAGAATTAAAGAAAAAAATTGAAGAAAAAGAATGAAAGGATCCTAAACTTACACCATTTTTTTTTTTTTTGATAATCGTGGTATCCGAATGCCCCGTGGGGATCCGACTAGCACCTAAAAACCGTCCTGATGAATCTGAACCACTAAGGGTCCGCCGGAGCCCGCCGAAGGCATCCACGAGGGCTGGTGATCACCCCATGTAAATCTTACCAATGGCCAGCGTAGTTGGAAGTGTCCGTATCGAGCCCGAAGGCCCTCAAGAGCAACATCCGCCAACGGGGCTCGAACCCATGACTTCCCAGGTTGAGTACCACCACTGAACCACTAACGCGTGGTTACCTTACACCATTTAAAAACTTCTTATAGATTTTTACCTGCATGTGTCATTCTCTAAATGTATCTTATTCCACATTTTTCTATCTAAATAATTCAATTGTTTTATTTAAATTTAATTATTGAAATTGACTATTATTATTTTGCTTTTAAGAAACTCTTTCTAAGGAACTAACCGATGGTGCTGCTGTTCTTGCGGATCCTCTTCTCTCTTGCTTGAGAGCATAAAAAGTTAAGAACATTAAATATTTTCATATAAATCCAAGATGAGAAATTTAATATTCTATTAAATTTAAATTATAAGAAAATAAGAAAAATCCAGTTATATCTTTATATATTACATAATTATAGTTAAATTATTAAAATAAAAGATAAATTAATTAGATACGTTAATACACTAATTCCTTTTATAAATTATACACATAAATACCACATATTTTCAAATATATATATTTTAAAGTAATATCATAAAAACTATTTAAATTAGTATTAATAAATTTTAGTTTTTAAATAAAAATTTTAAAAGCAAAAATATTTAATTAGATTAGTATATATATCTAATTTATTAAAGTAAATCTTTAAATGATAAAAAATATTTTTAACTATTGAAGGTTTTTACATTAAACAATCAAAATGTTTAGATCAGTGCGTGACAAGCTTAAAAATAAATAATTTTATTTAATTTTACCTAATCTTCTTATCTATTAAAACAAAAAATTTGACTTCTTTTAAGTGTGATTTTTTTATTTGGATCATTCCTTAAAATCATAAATTTAATTAAAATTTCATGTATTTTACTAATAATAAATCTTAATGACTTCATTACTTTCAAATTGCAACTAATTAAACTAAATATTTTTAAAATATTTAAAATAAAATAAGTAAGATATTCATATAGATTTTTCTGAGATTGAAATCTAATAAAATCTTACTCTATCCTTTTGCAAAATATAAATATTATTAAAACATAAAAATTGTTTTAAACTAACGTTTGGATCATTCCATTTAAGGGTTTTTTTGTAAATATGACTCAAAACTTGAAGTCAAACACAAAACTAACCCATGTTTTTTTGGAATTTTTGACTTGCATTTTTCACCCCAAAGTTCATATTATTTTGAAAACGCCATCATTTTTTTTTTTTTTTGAAAATGCATATTTTACTCTATCACTCTCATCTTCCGCAAGTATTCACAATATTGTCAATGCCATCAATACACCAACCACCATGAACAACCAATTTGAAGCTCTTAATGCACCTAAAAATCGATTTACACTCTTTCTTTCTCAATTCTTATGAACCAAAAACAAAATCTCTTTACTTTCTCTCCATATTCACCCAAGATTTTGATTCTAAAAATTTTATGGTTCATAGAGCCATTGAAGCTTACGATTCTTGGTAGGTAACTTTTGTTTGAGATTTTGGGTGCTTGGAGAAGACTTTTGTGTGCTAAACAAGTTATCTCACTGGTTGAAACTATGACATTAGTTTTTTTTTCCAGATCTGTTCGTCCAGACGACTTCCGGGTAAGTCGTCTGGCTGTAGACGACTTACATGGAAGTCTTCTGGTCAATGCAGAGGTTAATTTTGCAATTGACTTTTAAATGTGTTTTTCTTCACGACATACATGGAAGTCGTCCATCTTTGTTTGTTAAAAAAAAAAATCGAGACGACTTCCATGTAAGTAGTCTAAGGTAAACGGGTTAGTTTTGTATTTGACCGGATTGTGTCAGAAATTTGACTTTTCCTAGACGACGTTCAGTAGAAAATTAAAAAATCAATATTTTGTTATACTTAGACGACTTCCATGTAAGTCGTCTCAGGTTAGTTTTGCAATTGAAAAATAAAACAAAAAAAATTATTTTTGCCTAGATGACATACACGGAAGTCGTCCATCAGACGACTTCCACGAAAGTCGTCCATGATTTTATTCCGAGATTCTGGTCAAACCTTGCTTATCTTGGACGACTTTCATGACGGACGACTTCCGTGTAAGTCGTCTAGAAAAAAATAATTTTTTTGTTCTATTTTTCAATTGCAAAACTAACCTGAGACGATTTACTTGGAAGTCGTTTAGGTATAACAAAATATTGATTTTTAAATTTTCTACTGGACGACTTCCATGTAAGTCTTCCAGGAAAAGTCAAATTTCTGACACAATCCGGTCAAATGCAAAACTAACCCATTTTCCCTAGACGACTTACATGGAAGTCGTCTCAATTTTTTTTTTTAACAAAGATGGACGACTTCCATGTAAGTCGTCTAGGTTAAAAATCAATTGCAAAACTAATTTAAGTGGACGACTTCTTAGAAGTCTACCAGACAACCTCCGTGGAAGTCATCTGCGTCAATGTTTAATAAACTTTCATTTTCTCTAAAACTATAAAGATTTTTTAATTTTTTTTTTTGTTAATTCATGTATATTAGTAAATATTGGGGATACTGAATGAAATTTATAACTTAATTGATGATATTTATAAGGTTACCAACATTCATGCTTAGTAAAGTTTCTAGCTAATTGAGAAGACTTCCACGGAAGTCTTCTCCGTTAGTTTTTGTAAATTTGTTAAGTAACTTTAAGATATGTTTATTTAATTTTCAAAAGTGTTAAGTAACTTCAAGAATATCAAGTAACATGGTTTAATGTGTCTTCTCAGATCATAAGATATACTTTTTACTTATGTATCTAATGAAAGTGTTCTTGCTTTGAACTTATGTAATGTTTTATCTTTTGTGAATTTGACTAAGTTTTCTTCAGATTAGTTTTTGTTAATTTTATTAAGTAACTTTAAGATATGTTTATTTAATTTTCAAAAGTGTTAAGTAACTTCAAGAATATCAAGTAACATGGTTTAATGTGTTTTCTCAGATCATAAGATATACTTCTTACTTATGTATCTAATGAAAGTGTTCTAGTTTTGAACTTATGTAAAGTTTTATCTTTTGTGAATTTGACTAAGTTTTCTTGAGAATTCTTCTCCCTTAGTTGTAATAAATTTGATTAACTGTTTGTGTTATTGTGTTTTGCTATTGAAATTGTACCAATAACTTCAATTATGTCAAGTAATTTTGGCAAGATAATGTCGTGGAAAATGAACATATTTACCAAAATTTTTCATTAATATATCTTTAAATTTACAAAAAAGTCACAACTAAAAGAGTACACATGCAAATCACAAAACATACCGCAAACAAAACTATTATAGATCATTTCTCTACAAAGACAAGCTTAGACTCCACTTGATATGGAAGAAGACCCCGTCAGAAGACTTCCTGGAAGTCGTCTGGAAGACTTCCTGGAAGTATTCTAGAGCATTATATTTTAGAAGACTCCCGAGAAGACTTCCCATAAGTCTTCCAAAGTCTGATCCAGATCTGAAAAACATGTATATCAAACTCAGATCTGTAAAATCTGCATATCATATAAAAAACGTTCAAATGGCTTAAAAACATAGAAAATGAGTGGAAAATTCGATAGACATACTTTTATAGAACACACAAAGTATATATCCAAGTGGAAGATGAGAACCATCTTATTAAAACCTGCAACAGAAAGATAGATTAGTGAGAAATACATGAAACAAAAATGAAAAATTCATATAAAGTTTAGTGTTTCAAGTCAAAAAAGATTAGAGTGGGTTTGAAGAGTTTTAGTTTGGGAAAAAATATGAATTTTATGCAACGTGGGGTTACCAAATGAAGAAAAATCACCATAAGAGCTTACCAAAACGCTCATATCTATTATGAAAGGGAGACATGAGAGAAGACTCCGTCAGAAGACTTCATGGAAGTCGTCTGGAAGACTTCTTGTAAGACTTCCTGGAAGTCGTCTGGAAGTCTTCTAGCCCAGAAGTCCTCCAGATCTGAAAAAACCTGCATATCCAAATCCAGATCTGAAAAACCTGCATCTCCAAAAACGTTCAAATGACTTAAAAAAAGAGAAAATAAGTGAAATATTAGATAGATCTACCTTTATAGAACACACAAAAATATATATCTAAAATTATTAAATAAAATGAGTGGAAGATGAGAACCATGCGATGAAAAACCTGGAAAACAAGATAAACTAGTGAGAAAGACATGGACAAAAACAATAAATTGATATAAAGTTTGATGTTTATAAATTCAAAGAGATTAGAGAGAAGTTGGAGATTTTTAGAATGAGGAACATACCATTTTTGTTGCAGCCATTTGAGAGGAGGAGAGATAATGTGTAAATGTTTTTTATATATGGAGATAAAAATTTCAATAAGGTTAAATATTTTCGATCAGAAAACTTGCTAGACGACTTACAAGTAAGTCGCCCAGAAGACTTCAATATTTTTAGCGGAAAACTAAAATATTTTTAGAGGGAGTTAGAAGACTTCCCAGACGACTTACATGTTAGTCATCTAGACCCTAAACATAACCCTTAAACTAAATTAACTAACTAAGCACTTCATAAAATCAAATTAAACTAAAAAAGTGTTCACTATACACAGAAATAATCACATGTAGATAAAAAATTAATTTTTCAAAAAAATATTTAAGCTTTCCAAAATCTAACCCTAAGAATACATACAATACTACAACATATGTTACCAAACCCTAGACCAAAGAATATCACGATTCACTACTTTCACTCATCTATGTTGAAAACAATTCAATTTTATTATATCTTAATTTATATCACTTAAAACTGTTTATAATTACATGATTTTAAGTTTTCGCTTATCAAAATATTTTTAACAAAATTTATAAATTATTTTTAAGATCAACTATATCAGACGACTTCTGTGGACGTCGTCCAGAAGACTTAGCAGAATCTCAGAAGACTCAGAAGACTTAGCGGGGATATATTCGTAAAAATGAATTATGTTTTTTTTGTTTGGTCACAAGGAGCTGGCTGTAATTTCACAAGAATTTTCGGTTAATTTTGCATTTGATTCAAGTTTGAGTATATTTTTGCAATTAAAATTAGATTTTGAGTCATATTTGGTAAATCCCCCTCCATTTAATCCCCAAGCATAAGCTATGACAAACCATTTAATTTGTATCTTAGAAACAAAATGTTACAAAATACGTCAGTTATGGTTCATGGCCCATTTCACTTCACACATTACGAACATTAACAATTCATGACGGATTAAAAATAGGTTGTCTTACTTCAGTTTAAAATGGGGGTATTGGACGACCAAGAAGTTTGATGAAATTTGAAGGAATTATAGATTCCATGAAATTTTACTGTTATCCAATTGTGTATTACATCAATTTTTTAAATTTATGTGTTATTGGATAAAATATTTGTTATAATTTTCAATTATTTTAAATTTTAGTGTTATTCAATATTGGGCATTTTGCAAATATAATTCAAAACTTGAATCAAACACAAAACTAAACAATGTTTTTTTTTTAACTTTGATTTGCCTCTTTTACCCTCAAAGTTCAGATTATTAACGAAAATGCCATCACTTTTTTTTTTTGAAAATGCATATTTTACTCTATCACCCTCATATTCCTCAAGTATTCACAATATTGCCATTGCCATCAATACACCAACTACCATGAACAACCAATGAAGCTCTTAATGCACCTAAAAATCGATTTGCACTCTTTCTTTCTCAATTCTTAAGAACCAAAAACAACATCTCTTTACTTTCTCTCCATATTCATCCAAGAAAAACCCAAGATTTTGATTCTAAAAATTTTATGGTTCATAGAGCCATTGAAGCTTATGATTCTTAGTGGGTAACTTTTGTTTGAGATTCTGGGTGCTTGGAGATGATTTTTGTAAGCTAAACAAGTTATCTCACTCATTGAAACTATGAAATTAGTTTTTTTCCAGATCTGTTCGTCCAGACGACTTCCGGATAAGTCGTCTGGCTGTAGACGACTTACCTGGAAGTCTTCTGGTCAATGCAGAAGTTAATTTTGCAATTGACTTTTAAATGTGTTTTCTAGACGATTTACATGGAAGTCGTCCATCTTTGTTTGTAAAAAAAGAAAATCGAGACGACTTCCATTTAAGTCATCTAAGGTAAACAGGTTAGTTTTGCATTTGACCGGATTGTGTCAGAAATTTAACTTTTCCTGGACGACTTACTTGTAAGTTGTCCAGTAGAAAATTAAAAAAAAAATCAATATTTTGTTTTACCTAGATGACTTTCATATAAGTCGTCTCAGGTTAGTTTTGCAATTGAAAAAAAAAAATTGTCTAGACGACTTACACGGAAGTCGTCCATCAGAAGACATCCACGAAAGTCATCCATGATTTTATTCTGAGATTCTGGTCAAACCTTGCTTATCTTGGACGACTTCCATGTAAGTCGTCGGACAGACGACTTCCGTGTAAGTCGTCTATAAAAAAATATTTTTTTTGTTTTATTTTTCAATTGCAAAACTAACCTGAGATGACTTACATGGAAGTCGTCTAGGTATAAAATATTGATTTTTTAATTTTCTACTGGACGACTTCCATGTAAGTCGTCCAGGAAAAGTCAAATTTCTGACACAATCCGGTCAAATGCAAAACTAACTCATTTTCCCTAGACGACTTACATGGAAGTCGTCTTGATTTTTTTTAAAACAAACAAAGATGGACGACTTCCATGTAAGTCGTCTAGGTTAAAAATCAATTGCAAAACAAACCTAAATGGACGTCTTTTTAGAAGTCTACGAGACGACCTCTGTGGAAGTCGTCTGCGTCAATGTTTAATAAACTTTCATTTTCTCTAAAACTATAAAGACTTTTTATTTTTTGTTAATTCATGTATATTAGTCAATAATGGAGCTACTGAATGAAATTTATAACTTAATTGGTGATATTTATAAGGTTACCAACATTCATGCTTAGTAAAGTTTCTAGCTAATTGAGAAGACTTCTCTGGAAGTCTTCTAAGTTAGTTTTTGTAAATTTGTTAAGTAACTTTAAGATATGTTTATTTAATTTTCAAAAGTGTTAAATAACTTAAAGAATATTAAGTAACATGGTTTAATGTGTCTTCTCAGATCATAAGATATATTTTTTACTTATGTATCTAATGAAAGTGCTCTAGTTTTGAACTTATGTAATGTTTTATCTTTTGTGAATTTGACTATTCTTGAGAATTCTTCTCCCTTAGTTGTAATAAATTTGATTAATTTTTTGTGTTATTGTGTTTTGCTATTGAAGTTGTATCAATAACTTCAATTATGTCAATTAATTTTGGTAAGATAATGTCGTGGAAAATGAACATATTTACCAAAATTTTTCATTAATATCTCTTCAAATTTACAAAAAAAGTCACAACTAAAGAAGTAAACATGCAAATCACAAAACAGACCACAAACAAAACTATTACAGATCATTCCTCTTGAAAGACAAGCTTAGACTCCACTTGATATAGAAGAAGACCCCGTCAGAAGACTTCCTGGAAGTCGTCTGGAAAACTTCCTGAAAGTCGTCTGGAAGACTTCTTTGAAGTCGTCTGGAAGTTTTCTAGCGCATTATATTTTAGAAGACTTCCAATAAGTCTTCCAAAGTCTGATCCAGATCTGAAAAACATGTATATCAAACCCAGATCTGTAAAAACCTGCATATCATATCAAAAAACGTTCAAATGGCTTAAAACAGAGAAAATGAGTACAAAATTATATAGACATACTTTTATAGAACACACAAAGTACATATCCAAGTTGAAGATGAGAACCATTTGATTAAAACCTGCAACAAAAAGATAGATTAGTGAGAAAGACATGAGACAAAAATGAAAAATTCATATAAAGTTTAGTGTTTTGAAGTCAAAGAGATTAGAGTGGGTTTGAAGAGTCTTAGTTTGGGAAAAGAATATGAATTTTATGCAACAGGAGGTTACCAAATAAAGAAAAATCAACATAAGAACTTACCAAAACGCTCAGATCTATTATGAAAGGGAGACATAGGAGAAGACTCCGTCAGAAGACTTCCTGGAAGTCGTCTGGAAGACTTCCTGGAAGTCGTCTGGAAGTCTTCTAGCCGAGAAGTCTTTCAGATCTGAAAAACCTGCATATCCAAATCCAGATCTGAAAAACCAGCATCTCCAAAAACGTTCAAATGACTTAAAAACAGAGAAAATGAGTGGAATATTAGATAGATATACCTTTATAAAACACACAAAAATACATATCTAAAATTATTAAATCTACCTTTAAATAAGTGGAAGATAAGAACCATGTGATGAAAAACTTGCAAAACAAGATAAACTAGTGAGAAAGACACGAGACAAAAACAATAAATTGATATAAAGTTTGATGTTTATAAGTTCAAAGAGATCAGAGAGAGGTTGGAGAGTTTTAGAATGAGGAACGTACCATTTTTGTTGCAGCCATTTGAGAGGAGGAGAGAGAATGTGTAAATGTTTTTTTTATATATGGAGACAAAAATTCCAATAAGGTTAAATATTTTGGATCAAAAGACTTACTAGACGACTTACTTGTAAGTCACCCAGAAGACTTCAATTGTTTTTGCGGGAAACTAAAATACTTTTAGCAGGAAACTAAAATATTTTTAGCGGGAGTTACAAGACTTCCCAGACGACTTACATGTTAGTCGTCATGTAAGTCGTCTAGACCCTAAACATAACCCCTAAACTAAATTAACTAACTAAACACTTCATAAAATCAAATTAAACTTAAAAAGTGTTTACTATACACAAAAATAATCACATGTAGATAAAAATTTAATTTTTCAAAAAAACATTTAAGCTTTTTAAAATCTAACCCTACGAATACGTACAATACTACAACATATGTTGCCAAACCTTAGACCAAAGAATATCATGATTCACTAGTTTCATTCATCTATGTTAAAAACAATTCAATTTTATTATATCTTAATTTATATCACTTAAAACTGTTTATAATTACATGATTTTAATTTTTTGCTTATCAAAATATTTTTTACAAAATTTATAAATTATTTTTAAGATCAACTATACCAAACGACTTCCGTGGACGTCGTCCAGAAGACTTAACAGAATCTCAGAAGACTCAGAAGACTTAGCGGAGATATATTCGTAAAAATGAGTTCTGTTTTTTTGTTTGTTCACAACGGGCTGGCTGTAATTTCACAATGCTTTTGGGTTACTTTTGCATTTGATTCAAATTTGGGTATACTTTTGTAATCAAAATCAAGTTTTGAGTCATATTTGGTAAATCCCCCTTCAATATTTGGTAGATTTTGTAGTAATATTATTTTTAAAAAATATAATAGAAGATGTATTATAAAAATGTAAAGAATTGATTCCTAACTTTTATGATGAGATTTATCAAATATCTATATTTATCTGCATTTCGTTTGTAACTGAAAACAAAAAGTGACCAAATCTACAAGTCGAACTCTTGCACTTCGTTAAAGTTTTTTTTTTTAAGTAACAAAAAAAAGTGACAAAATTGAAATAACACAAATATTTCTTATAATCAAAGTGTTAGTATGTGGATTTTGATTTGCACTTCCACCTAAAATCAAAAGAATTGAATAACAAAAATATCTTTCGTAGATTTTTCATAAAATCCCTACATAATAGTATTTATCATAAAATACTCATTTTTAAATTTTAAATTTTAAATTGTTGTTGACATGTGTAGTGTTGCATAACTTTCTGCATAAAGAATATCGATCAGATGTAGGTAAATTTTCTGTTGAGTTAAATACTCAACAAAATACAACGAATATCAATCAAGTTATTCGTGAAGAGTCTCTAGGAACACAAGAATAAGATAGCAGAAATGCAAATGCTTGGAGAACAAGTACGACAGGAGATACACGGAGATGTTATAGATTTGGATAATTCATAGATCTTTTTTATTTATTTATTACTATTATTATTATGTATGCATTGCAATAAAATTGCTACAATCAATAAACTTTTGAAGTAGTTGTTGTTATTTTTCTTTCAGCTTTATGATTAAAATAATGTTTGTTAACTTTAAATACTCATATATTTTAGAAAATTTGACATTCTATCAAATTTATGTGCATTCTTTTAAAATCCATAAGAAAAGTAAACATAAGAGTTATATAAATGCATTAAAATCTTATCAAATCTTTTGAAATACTGTAAAACTTCTTATTTATGAATTATTTCAAATTCAATTAAATTCCTGGATCAAATACCATTGAAAACCATTAAATTCCTGGATCAAATACCATTGGTTATTTTACTTCAGTTTAAATCATTTATTTTAAACCAAAAATATGCAATTGCAAGACTAAATAATTGGCCCTCTTTTTAACTTCGAAGCGGTCTGTTCAGAAAGGAGTTAGAGAGATTTTTGGTTGGGAAATTCTTTTGGAATCCAAGAACTCGTATAGAGGACATTTTTCATTGATCAATCCTTAACAAATTGCAATTGGCTTTGTCCTACGTTGCTTTAAAATGTCCTAATAGGTTAGTTGAGATTTTTGAGTGATAAAATGTTGATCTTTTCTGATGTTGCATATATTTTTATTAAGGTCAAGTTGTGTGTGATCTGAAATTTTTTTGGTAGGGAAAATCTAGGTGTTTTGGTTTTGCATAATGCTGCTTATTTAGCATTGTTATTGGTAGATTTCTCCCGTGATGGTTGAGAAAGTCCGTAAGATCTTACCTTTGTATTAATATATAATATTTCGAGTGAAAAAGAGTATTGAGTAAGATTTTTGTAAACTATTACGATCTAAATCTCCGGTGGGTCTAAAGTTTTGATTGGTAGAATTGATAACAAAACAAGGTAAGTATACTAGTATATATTCATAAATGTAACTAGATCTCGATCTGCGCAACCGTGCAAATTTTTGTTTTCATTTATTTTTATATAAATATTTTGTTTTCAATTCTAAATTGGTATATATTATAATATATATGTATCTATCAATTTTTAATTTTTTCATGGAATAGATTGTTTCAAATTTTCACATGTATTTGTATCTTCTTCTATATATATATATATTTTTGGATTATTAAAATCGTAACTATATATATAAGATTAGTAAAATATTATTTTATTGTCATATTCAAAGATATTGTAATATTTCACAAATTTAGAAAGTTTTTAAAAAATTAAACTTTTCGCTTCATAGATTTATATTATCGAGTAAATAATTAAACATTTGGTTTTTGTTTAATTTTTATGATAAACTATATAGTTTAAAGTTTGTTTTCATTGGTTTAAAGTAGTAAAGATTAATCATTTTTAGATAATATGATTTTTGTTATTTAAAAAAAAATATTTATAATTTTAAAAGTTAACATCGACAAATATTTAAATATTTAATATATAGAGGTATAGTATTACAATATTAAATTATATCTATTTAATTTATATTATCTATAAATCCAATGGATCATCTATTGTTTAAATCCAATTATTGATAGCCCAATAAAAATTTATGGTAGGCCCAAAATTTAAATGATAAGATTAGAGACTAAATGTAACATGACTTTCTAGGAATATGTCTATTAGATCCATTTTTTAAAAAATCACACATGAATCAAGGTTGCGACTTATGTTTTAATATATAAGATTAGTAGGATGATTAGTAGAACAGTTGAGTTGATAGTTCGTATATAAAATTATCATATAAAATTAATATATGATATATTATTTTATTTCAGAATAATATAGATATATTTAATTATATTTGAATGTGAAATATTTTTATTTTATTTTTATTATTTTTTAAATGTAAATATTCTACTAAAAATTTTGTATGAAAACATTGGTGAAGAGCATTTGGATAATCTAAAGGTATTAAAAGATTTTCTAAAATTTGTTGATTGTATAATAAAGAGCATATGCTTATGCTTTCCCAATCAAACCCTAAACCTAGTAATTTTAAGCCCTACTATAACTAATTTAAGTTAGGCCTAATCATTTTAGGCAGTTCTGCTATTAAAGCTAGAATTCTAGATAAATTTTGATGTAGACTATATTTAAGCAAATCTACCAGTTATATCAATATCAATTTACTTATATCATGTGATTTTATAACTATTTAGATAAAAGGGAATATAAGCAGATTAATTAGAATATTTTAATAATTATTTTGGATTATATGAGTAATTTTCTCTAAAAGTTAAAATTGCTTTTGCATTATTTGACATTTTGTCACAAAAGCTTAACAACCAAAGGGCCCAATGAAGATATTCTTATCTCCATAGATAAAGTTATAAGCTTTACTTCATTTTTGTATTATTTATTACCAATGGGCAATGGTACCGACTAAACTATGCTCTGGACCTAATTGAAGAAATTAAGGACCTGGTAGACAAAAAAAACCTGTTGACTATACCAAATATTAAGAAGTGAGTTGCCTAAAGACGAAATTAAAAATAAAAAACTTAGGAGACAAAGAAAATGAGTGCATTTAAGAAAGGGACAGTGTGTTGTTGCACATGTTATCATGTGCTTTCAAAACTTGCGTCATTTTTATATACGTCTAATCCAGCCTCTAATTATTTTCTAATTACAAAAATCAAAATCATTAGTTCTCACCTCATGTGTTTTTTTTTTGTAAAAGATTAGTTCTCATTTGTTGGTTCTATTTATAATATCAGGTTTCCTTCTTTAACAGTATGTGGTTTAATCAAACTAATGATTTTCGATTTCAAGAATAATCGGATTTTATATGGTTTTATCAAACTTATTTGAATCATTACGAGAACAAGCCAAATGTATTTCTAAATTTTTTTTTATAGTTAGTAAAGATTGTATGAAAATCATGATGCAAAGAAATGAATGGCTACATATGCAAAACTACATATACAGTAAAAACTCTATAAATTAATAATATTATAACTATGATAGTTTATTAATGTATAAAATTATTAATTCATTTTTTTTTCTTTTTTATATTTATAGTTTCAAATATTTTTACTTAAGAAGATAAAAATATTATATTTCACAATATTGTATATATTATTTAAAATTTATAGATTTGAATTTATTTTAGTTAAATTATTTGATATATTTGATATATGTTAAATATGTATGATACAACACAAATACTTTTTTATATGTAATCATATAATTAACACAAAAATATTGGAATTAAAAGTAAAATTATAGATGATATTTTATTTTGAATACAAATAAAAAATAAATACTTTATTTATGTTTATATAAAATTATATATAATAATTATTAATTTATGGTTTTAATAAAACTATATATTTAACTAAAAGTTTTTAAAATATTATTATATTATTATTTTATCAAATTATGTTATATTTTATCAAATTATGTTATATTTTATATTATCTGATTTGAAATCAGGAAAAATTATTAATTTATAATATTTATTAACTTATCAAATATTAATTTATAAAATTTTTAATTTATTTATTAAATAACTGTACTCCACTAATACAATACACGCAACATACATATATTCTATAAGTGGACAGCTGTATGTATATAACATAATGCATGATGGATCATGACGAGGATGTGGCATGCAGATAAAGGTGTTGCTGTTCTTTCTCTGGTGCCACCTAGTATCAATAATGTCGCAATGTGCAATAAATACATTATTATCCGTTACTGTATAATAAAAACAAAATTTTA
Organism: Brassica napus; assembly: GCF_020379485.1. Classification (NCBI taxonomy): domain Eukaryota; kingdom Viridiplantae; phylum Streptophyta; class Magnoliopsida; order Brassicales; family Brassicaceae; genus Brassica; species Brassica napus. The sequence goes on along the minus strand of NC_063445.1, from coordinate 13,212,226 downwards.
CACAATTTACTCAACTCACAATTTCACATTTCAGAAGCCATCACCCTTGTTGACAAAAAAAAAAAAAAAAGCCATCACCCTTGTGTCTTATGACTAGAGTAAGACACAAACTTTCTCTTTTTGTATAAATGATTTATTTCCTGGGATTATGTTCTTTCTGGCTCTAAATAAAATGACAAAATTTTACTATACAGAAAATATATGAATGATTTAGTATAGATGTCAACTATAAAAACTTATAAAAAATTTCTTAAATTCTTAAAATGAAGAATCGACTATTATTAATTTTCAACTTAAATTCATAACCAGTGATCCAAAAAAATCATGTGGCCCCAATACAAACAACAAATGCTTACTACATCTATCCATAATAAACTCATGCAAACCACCATGTGCAAGGATTTTGGTTCAACTTTAACAAGAACTGTCATGCAACGGTACATGAACTTGCCCAACGGATCAATACACTCCTTCATAACTCTAACTTACATGCTTGTAAAATAATTCACGAGCAACAATAACCTAGAAAAGATGGTCGATGATCTATACAAGATCTTTCAGCATCAAGTTGAACTTCTGCTTAGAGACATAGCACACTTTAATTAGAAAAAAGTATCCATCTCTTAATACAACACCACAACAACTATCTCTTCCTTCAAAAAAAACATGCTATCCAATGATGATATATATTAGCACCTAAACCAAGTATCAATGCAGAACCATGGAGTAATTACTGTCCCGAGCATGACACAAGTAAAATAAGAGGAGGATTCAACATACAAATCCAAACATTCTTAAAAACACGAATCCCGATTCACAAAACTTGAAAAAACGATAAGGATGACAAACAATATCATAAACCAATTAAAGAAACAAGAGAAAATAATCATGGGAGATACCACAAATGATCCATAGACAAATCCGAAGGAATGGCAGTATTGACATGGCTATACATCTCCAGTATCTCCATCCTAAAATTAAAATTGGTCAATATTCCGAGAAAATGGGATCCAAGTCAAGTGGCAGAAAGATGAAAGCATTAAAGTATTTTTTAAACAAACCGATGGTGCAAATTCTATTTCATAATTTTATGCTCATAAGAAAGAAGACAACACGCTTATAAAGCATACCGATAAAATATATCATCTGTTTTGACCATGCTCCCTCAAAATGACTTAAGAGATCATATATAGTCGCTCCTAGAACTTTTAACGAGATATCTCTTACTAAATTTTTTTATGGTCTAGATCAGGGTAATCCAGAAAACCTCTAAGAAGCGACAGTCTGCTCACTCCATCCATGCACCTGCTGTGAAGATATGATTATGGTCGGTCATAAGACATAAGTTATCTTTAGACTTCATTCACGAAATCGAGAGATAAAAGACAAACTATTGGAGATAGTTAATTCAGAAGCAATTTTTCATATTTAGAGCAAAACGCCAACCTTCTCTCTTCTACTTAAACGACATTCGGTCATCGGGTCATATTTTCTTCCTATCTTTCGATAAAATGGAAAACTTTTAATAAAAACGAGATCTTTTCATATTTCCGGACATGAAAAGATTTAACATAAATTTTGAACAAAATTACCAGTAAAAGAGACTCATAGACCTAGAAGATGATAGACTATTATTTACTTTCGACTACAAAAACAAGTAACTATAACTTGGGTTTCATGCTCTATTGATCAATAAACATTATTTTGATATTTTTTTGTTTTATTACATTATTTCATGTTTTCGAAGTATCACGAAAAACTATGTTTTATTTTATCGTAACTTAAATTTAAAATTGTAATTAAGATAATTTAATTAATAATAAAATAATTGGTTTTAATAGTTAAAATTAATCTATAGAATCAAAGTATTTTATTTTAAAATATTAAATATTTTCCAAAATATTTTTCATTTTAAAGCTAAAATTATCGATTCTTTTTATATCAGATTTAAACTCTCCACCTAATAACATTTACTACAGACTAAAGATTTTCAAAGTCACGCAAGAAATTAAAGAGACGTTGGGGTGTCTACTAAAAGAAAGGATGGGATGTCTATTAAAAATCAAGGACACATAGAAAAACACCTACATTACATATGCCTTACTGCATTAAAAAGAAAAGCACTTTTCACTCAACATTAAACTAATAAAAGTTAATCAACCCATAAAAAAAAAGCAAGCGAGGAAAAAAAAAAGCTTTAGATGGAATCTACTTAATATCTCACTTATTAAGTTTCACATTGAAAAGTGTAGCAATCAACCTTTATATTCTACAAGTAAAGTGGTCACAGACTGTAAAACCAGTTTTTGTGTTTTGTTTTCTTCCTCTCTACATTCTTCCAAAACTGATAACAGATCAGAAAACATCCTTCCTTGTTTATTTTTATATGAATCTTGGGTGAAGGCTTTGTAAAGTTTTGGTCTTTTCGAGAGAAGCAATGTTTAAGTCATGGAGGAACGACAAGAACAAGATCAAAGCTGTGTTCAAGCTTCAGTTTCAGGCAACTCAGGTCTGTGTTTGTTTTGTCTCTCTTTAAATCCAGAAACCCAATAACCAGACAATGGGTGTTGACTAGATCTATCAAAGTTTCAAGATTTGTGAAAAATAAAAATGTGTGAAGGTACCAAAGCTGAAGAAAGCAGCTTTGATGATCTCATTGGTACCTGATGATGTTGGGAAGCCAACCTTTAAGCTGGAGAAAGCTGAGGTTAAGGAAGGGATCTGTTCATGGGAGAATCCAATCTATGTCTCAGTGAAGCTTATTAAAGAACCCAAATCTGGGATTGTTCGTGAGAAGATTTACCATTTCGTTGTTGCAACAGTGAGTGAATTCAACAACAAAATGTCTTTTCGAGTTCTTGTTGAAAAAAAAAAACAAGAGAAGACTTTTTGACCTTTTGTTTTCTCTCTTTTCCAAAAATGGTTTTCAGGGTTCTTCCAAATCTGGATTTCTAGGAGAAGCTTCGATTGATTTTGCTGATTTTCTTACGGAAGCAGAGCCGTTGACTGTCTCATTGCCTCTTAAATTTGCCAACTCTGGTGCTGTCTTGAATGTAACCTCTCTTCTGTTCTCTTTTTAAAGTATTGAGAAGGTTCCAAGATGATATAGTAAAGATGTTTGTGTGTTGGTGGGTGCAGATAACAATTGAGAAGATCCAAGGAGCAAATGATCCAAGGTAACATAGTTTGTAAATTAATTATCAGTTTACCTGTTAAGAAGAGACTCTTGACTTGCAAACTTCTTGCAGACTTATTGAGGAAAACAAAGACCAAACACTCTCCAATGAGGATAGCTTCAGAAGTCTACCTAGCAATGATGACTTGGAGGGGTATAACCAAGATGTAAGGGTTCTTCTTGGTTCAGAAACTGTCTCAAAGTCCTTTTGAATTGAATGTTTTGTATTGTTTTTGCAGGAAAGGAGCTTGGATGTAAACACGGCCAAGAACGTTGGTCTAGGAGGTTCCTTTGACTCCATTGGCGAATCAGGGTGGATGGATGGTTCAGACGGGAACCCACGCTTGCCTCAACGGCACAACTCAGTTCCGGCAACCAAAAACGGGCACAGGAGGTCGAACACAGACTGGTCAGCTAGCTCAACATCAGACGAAAGCTACGTCGAGTCAAGAAACAGCCCCGAGAACAGTTTCCAGAGAGGATTGTCCCTTGGCACTGACTCAACCGACCCTGTCGAGAAGCTCAAGATGGAGCTGGAAGCTTTGAGGAGGCAGTCAGAGCTATCAGAGCTGGAGAAACAGTCTTTGAGAAAACAGGCGGTCAAGGAGAGCAAACGGATACAAGAGCTCTCCAAGGAAGTTGGCCTTCTCAAGGAGGAATGCGAGAAGCTCAGGGTGGAGAAGAGCAGAGACGAAGCCGATGCCGAAAGCAGAATGAGATGCTTCAGCGAGGACTCGAGTAATATGATCGAGGAGATTAGAGATGAGCTGAGCTGTGAGAGGGATTTGACTAGTAACCTTAAGCTGCAGCTGCAGAGGACGCAGGAGTCTAACTCCAATTTGATCCTCGCTGTGAGGGATCTCAATGAGTTGTTGGAGGAGAAGAAGAATGAGATATCTTCTCTGAATAGTGCTCTAGAAGAGATGGATTCTGGAGACAAGGAGGGTGAAGAGATGGATAAGCTGAAGCAAAGAATCGAAGAGTTAGATTGGGAGCTGGAGTCTTACAGGAGAAAGAACGAAGAACAGGAGATTCTTTTGGATGATCTGACTCGAGAGTACGAGTCCTTGAAGGAGGAAAAGCACAAGCATGTGGAAGTCTCTGATTCCAAGGATGTTATAGAAGAATTAGAAGGGAAACTGAAGCAGCAATCTCTGGAGTACTCTGAATGTTTGATTACAGTTAATGAGCTCGAGAGTCAAGTGAAGGAGTTGAAGAAGGAAGTCGAGGATCAAGCACGAGCGTTCGATGAAGATATGGAGACAATGATGAGGGAGAAAACGGAGCAAGAGCAAAGAGCCATCAAGGCAGAGGAGAATCTGAGGAAGACGAGGTGGAAAAACGCGATAGCTGCGGAGCGGCTTCAGGAGAAATGCAAGAGGCTTTCTCTAGAAATGGAGTCGAAGCTGAGCGAGCACGATAATCTGACAGCAAAGACTTTGGCTGAGGCCAACGAGCTTCGTCTGCAGAACAAGAATCTAGAGGAAATGCGAGAGAAAGAACAAAGAGAGATCACGCAAGAGAGAGAGGTGAAGAAGAGCGTGGAAGAGAAGAGCGAGGCTTTGTCGATGAAAGTCCAGATGCTTGAAGGCGAGGTCCTGAAGCTCACTAAGATGAGGGAAGAATCGAATGCAGCGGCTACTGAGACGGAGAAGATCATCCAAGAGTGGAGGAAAGAAAGAGATGAGTTCGAGAGGAAGTTTGGTTTGGCTAAAGAAGAAGCTAAGACAGTTCAGAGAGAGTTGACTCTCAGTAAGACTTCAAACGATGAGAAAGAGACGAGGCTTGGGAATCTGAAGAGAGAAGTAGAAGGTCTTAGCCTGCAGTACAGTGAATTACAGAACAGCTTTGTTCAAGAAAAAATGGAGAATGAAGAACTGAGGAAGCAAGTATCAACCTTGAAAGTCGATATCCGGAGAAAAGAAGAGGAGATGACTAAGATCCTAGATGCAAGGTATGTAGATATAACAACACTTAAGTAAATTTGTCTGTGTTGAGATTCTAACATGACAGACAATTTTAACAGGATGGAAGCAAGGGCACAGGAAAATGGGCAGAAAGAGGAGAATCTAGCGAAGCTATCAGACGAATTGGCGTATTGTAAGAACAAAAACAGTTCAATGGAGAGAGAGTTGAAGGAGATGGAAGAGAGGTATTCAGAGATAAGCTTGAGATTTGCAGAGGTTGAAGGAGAAAGACAACAACTTGTGATGGCTGTCAGAAACCTCAAGAACGGTAAGAAGTTTTAGTATTCTGTAATGCTAATACAATTTGTTTGTAACATCATAGACGAAGAAGAATAACTATATGAAGTTGTGTGTTGTTAATAGAATTCATTTATCTCATAAAACATTTACTTTCAACTTTGTCAAGAAAATCAGTGGGTTATTTTTTCTGAAATGCATTTTGTCTCTACTAAAAGATTAAATATAAACCCAATTATCAAAAGTTATATGAGCTATGTCCTGCGTATAAGAATTACCTCAATGTCTCAAAGCTTATGGTTCCTTTTTTTCTGGGCAACATGCTTTTAGTTTAAAAAAAAAAAGACTCCACAATATGGTCCATTAATTATGATCTTCAAGAACGTGAATAAAGAATGTGCATGGTTTGTGTTTGCTTCTCTACTTGTCCATACCAGTTTTGTTTGGCTTCCAGATCCATTAACTGCGTAAGATAGAGACAGCAAAAAGAAAAATGGTGTTAATGTAAAGAGCAATCACTGGTATGAACCCAATCTCACTTCTATAGATAGGAATAAGATCATATAGGACAAATACCTATTTTGATCGCTTGGTGTCCATGGCCTAAGGAACTCTAGTATGGTAGGGCTCTTCCTCTTGATATTAAACTCTGGTCACTACACCAGTCCGTAGTGAGGATATCATATCATAATCCATAGAGCCTATAAGCTCCTCAGAGTTAATAACTATAGAAGTCTCTGCATTCATGTATGGGGTTCAATCATTTCAAGAAGAGTAAATAATTATTATCCTTTATATAGTGTGATATATAAATTATTATGATGTTTCAAAAATCTTGTCAAAATGTAAATATCTATAATCAAAATTATTCATGTTACAATAATCTTGATATCATATGAAAAATTGTAAATAAATATTATATTCTTTAATCTAATGACATATTTATTTTAAAATAAATATGATATATCAAAAAAACTTGTAAACATAATTAAATTTTGGAGATATAAAACATCTATAGTATATTAAAAATTATTTACAGAAAGAAATATTATAAAATATAAAGTACATGTTATTTTAGTGTATTTTGTCTTAAATATACATGAATTATAATACCATGTATATACTAAATTTTAAGAAATCAGAAACATAAATATTATAGAAATAATCCTCTAGTTTAATCATAAATTGTAAATATAATAAAGAAATATATCATATATTTTTCAATTTTTGGATGACTTCTCATTAGAAACTTTGAAAATATATAAAATACCATAAAAATGAGTATTTTTATTTTATTTGTTATAAAAATTTTAGTGTGCAAACTTATAATAGATCACATATAAGATTTAAATTCTTTTGTTTGTATTTTTATAATTATAGTAACGATTATATATTATTATCTTATATGTGAATTTGTATAATTGTACTTTTTCATAATATGCTTTAAGAAGTCATAATTTGGTATAATCCATGCCACATTTTTGAGTAAGTGATCATGTTATCATTTTAAAAAATGATTGTAAAGATAACACTTAAAAAAAGGAATTTTTATGTTTATCACTTTTTTATACCATTATTCATGTTTACCATCACTAAAGAGATATTTTCATATAATATCAAGATTATTGTAAGTAGATGATGCGGAAGGAAAAAGAAATTGTTGCTATCAATATGTCACTAGTTTAAAGAATATAATAGATGATGAAATACCATAAAAAAATGACAATCTTGACAGATGTGTGGCATCCTAGAGGCAGACTTATTGAAGTTACTGGTGAAATAGGCACTCCAAAACTTGGTATAAGGCGAGATAAGAAGATAAATGACATTCTTGTTGATGATGTCTGGAGATTTCGACGCTGTCGGGATCCACTTATTCAGAACATGGTTCAGAAGATTGAGAGATTTCCTTTAAATCTCACCGGTGGCAGAGATGAAGCTTTATGGAAGCGTGGGAGTGATGAATTTAGCGCACGATTTATAGCTTGTCAGACATGGCAGCAGTTAAGAGCTCGCAGAAACAGAGTTCCATGGAGTAAGATTGTTTGGTTTAGTCAAGGTGTTCCGCGTTTTGCTTTCATCACATGGCTTGCGCTTCAAGATAGACTTTCAACAGGGCATCATACAAGTATTTGGGGACAAACTCAATTCTGCACCTTTTGTGGTGAACCAGATGAAACTAGGGATCACCTGTTCTTTGCATGCCCGTATACATTTACGCTTTGGTTAAGTGTAGCAGGAAACTTGTTTGGTATTGACCCGGATTCAGACTGAGACATCACCCTATGTCGTCTGCAGATAACAACATATGACCGTCTCACCTACATTTTAGTGAGGCTGGCTTTTTAGGCTACAATTTTTTATGTGTGGAGGGAATAGAATGATAGGAAGCATAACAATGGAGCCAAGTCAGTGGAGCAAGTTGCAAAGCTGATCGACAAAACAATGAGAAATCGTATCACATCTACAAATTATCCTCTTCATCCGAGATTGCGGGGGCTAATGAGCAGATAGTTTGAAGAAATATTTTCAAAATATTTTTTTTGGTTAAGTGGCAAAAGACTCTTATAACATTGTTCTCTATATATATAATAAATAATTATTTAAATAAATTAAAAATAAAAAAAAAAATATTTTTTATGTTTTCGAATTATACTTTTTTCAAATTCAAACTTTTTATAAAAAAAGTTTAAATATTTTTTTGATTTTTTTTTCAAATTTTGTTTTTGAAAATTAAAAATTATTTTTGAAAATATTTTTAAGTATTTATTTATATATTTATTAGAATCTTAAATTTCACATTCCAAAAACTTTACTCTACCGCCCTCAACTTTAAACCCTAAGTCTTGATTAATTAATTTTTTACACTTCATTAAAAATGAAGATTAAAGTGGTTAGTGTAAACATGAAAAAAGTAGTACTACGAATGTTATATTTTTGATAATTTTTCCTAAAAAATCATTTGATAAATCTTGTCGAGAGGAATAATACCCGGCTCCATGAAACTGTTTAGTTAAAAGACCAGAGAAAAACATGCTAAACTAGTTCTACCATTCTACAGCAAAAGCAAAACTACTATGGTGCATGAGAACTTTAAGAACGATCTGTCGTTTTTCTATCTTCGAGACAGCACGCAGTGAGATTTCAAATAGTGTTGGACCTAGTTTATTCGCACCGTCTTCAAAATTCGACCAAAACCAATGTGCCGTTAAATATATTTTAAACAGCACACAGTGCATATGTGAACAAACTACATGATGGGCGGCCAATAAACGTGGACAGACCTTTTAATACAAGTTACGTCGACAGGCTTCTTTAGGTTTAGGATAATGATTTATGACTTTTTTTTTGGGTTCACCCCCTAGGGTGAACCTTTAGGTTCACCAACCAATAGAAAGTTGTTATTTTAGATCTAGTATCTTTTAATTAAGGAAACAAAATAACTTGCCAAATTATATTATGCTTTTAAAATAAAAAATAAAAAATTAAATAAATAAAAATAACAATAGTTCTAAAAAAAGATTATTTAAAAAAAATATTTATTTTTAAGATTTAGAGTTTAGTGTTTAAGATTTATAATTTAGAATTTATCCAAATGTTTAGTGTTTTTCCAAGGGTTTAGGGTTTACCTAAGGGTTTAACTAAGGGTTTAGGGTTTACCCAAGGGTTTAGGGTTTACCCAAGGGTTTAAGGTTTTCCCAAGGGTTTAGGGTTTAGGATTAGAGTTTAGGGTTTAGTGTTTTGTTGACAACATGTTTAGTGTTTTTCCAAAGGTTTAGGGGTTTACCCAAGGATTTAGGGTTTACCCAAGGATTTAGGGTTTAGGATTTGAGTTTAGGGTTTAGTATTAGAGTTTAGGGTTTAGTGTTTTGTTGACAACATTTTTTTTTTTTGAATTCGTTTTTTATATATTATTTTTATTTATTTTTAAATTTTATTTTGAAAAAATAATATAATTTGAAAGTTATTTGGTTTCCTTAATTAAAAGATACTAGATTTAAAATGACAATTTTCTATTGGTTGGTGAACCTAAACCTAGGGGTGAACCCAAGAATAACTCATGATTTATTTGGCAACATAGCCACGTATAAAACAAAGCTCTGAGACGTGGCAGGACCAAACGGACACATCGAACGTGTCAGTATCCTACAGAAGTAGAGAGTTACAAGCCAAAGGGAGATGGTTCGGCCACATGTCATCGCTCTTTCTCCTGTCTCTATTAAACCCTCCTCATGCTTCTTAGAGAAATGCCACAGAGAAAAACAATACACAGAAACAGAGAGAATTTTGTTGATTGATTCCCTTGAAAGAAAACACAGCGTTGGAAAATGGATATGCAGTCACAGATGACACGTCCTTATGATCATGATCAAGCTGAGGATCCAATCAGAATTCACCATTCAGGTATATACATATGCGCAAGTAGATTTTTAATTTCAATATTTCAAAATTTCGAATTCATAACAGAACGAGAGAGAAAACTTGAGTATATTAGTCTTCATTCACTTTAAACTGAGCGTATATTAAATTAAACCAGAAACTAATGTTTACTAAACCAAGCTGATCATATATGTTTATTTGTCTAATATATTGTGGGAACAGAGGAAGAAGAGCATCAAGAGAAAGGAGCAACTAAAGTGTTGAAGAAAGTGAAAGAAAAAGCTAAGAAGATCAAGAACAGTCTTACCAAACATGGTCAGGGTCATGAGCACAATCATGATGTCGAAATAGAAGATGATGATAATGACGAGCAAGACCCACAATTGCACGGCGCGCCAGGTTTGTCCCTTGCCTGAAAAAAAAACATAACGGTTTATGTTCTTATAACATTGACGGTTCTTCTGTTTCATATCTCAATGTGGCACAGTGCATATTCACGGCGGTGTAACGGGCCAACCTGAGTCACTGAGTCATCCCGGAGAAGCTAGTGTTCCGGCACCTGAGGAGATCGTTCCACCAGGGACAAAAGCTTTTCCGGTCGTGTCTTCGGATTACACCAAACCCGTTGAACCTGAGCCATTACGAGAAACCTTGTATAGACACGAGGCAGCGTCTTATCCGGCAGATATTTCGGATAGGGATGAGAGCAGAGAGGCTCATCAGACACCAATGAAGACGCCTGCGTCTCTGTTATCCGCAACAGAGGATGTGACAGGGACGTTTACTCCTGGTGAAGATGAATATCTCGATGGTCAACGGAGAGTCAACGGAGAGAGGCCTAAAGGGTTGGAGGATGATCCAGCTGGTCCAGGAGGAGAGTCGAGTTATCTTAGTGGTGTGACTAATTATCAGTCCAAGGTTACTGATCCCACTCATGCAGGTAAGAACATTCAATGAGGTTTTATTTTTTATTTTTTATTTTTTGCTAAAACAATGAGGTTTTATTTAGGAGCTTAGGATCATGTCCGATTGGTTTATGTTATGAAACTTTAAACTCTTCTTGTGTAGGAGGTGGAGAAGCTGGAGTACCTGAGATTGTTGAGTCTCTCGGTAGGATGAAAGTGACAGATGAGAAACCAGGACGAGGATTTGAAAGTGACTTTCCGACAAGAAGCCATGAGTTTGGTCTGAAGAACGAGTCTGGAACAGGGAAAGATATTCCGGCAAGAAGTGATGATGTGAAAGTCGAGAGTGAGTTGGGAAGCGATTTACCTACGGGGACTCATGATCAGTTCTCACCGGAACTCTCTCCTCCGAAAGAGAGAGATGATTTCTACTCGAAAGGTGAAGAGGCACACGTGGCAAAACCCAGTACCTACACAGAGAAGATAGGTTCAGCGACTTCGTTTGTGACCGATAAAGCTATAGCTGCGAAGAACGCCGTCGCCTCAAAGCTAGGTTACGCCGGAGAAAGCGAGAAGAACCAGAGCTCCGTTGGAGATGAGGCAACTCCTAGATCCGCCACGGGATATGGGCAGAAAGTGGCGGGAACTGTTGCTGATAAGTTGACACCGGTCTACGAAAAGGTTAAAGAGACAGGATCAACCGTGCTGACGAAGTTGCCCCTCTCTGGAGGTGGTAGTGGAGCGGTAGAGAAGCAACCAGTGGAAGGCAAAGGTGTGTTGACTAGAGACTACTTGGCGGAGAAGCTGAGACCTGGAGAAGAAGACAAGGCGTTAGCGGAGGTGATTGCTGAGAAACTTCAGCTCGGAGGAGGAGAGAAGAAGAAGACTATGACCACAAAGGAAGTTGAAGTGACGGTGGAGAAGATCCTTGCTGACCAGACATTGGTGGAAAAAGAACATGGTGAGGCAGAGGAAGCGAAAGTAGGGGGAGGGGGAATGGTGGGGAAGCTTAGAGGAGCTGTCACTTCTTGGCTCGGTGGTACAACGGAGGAAGTGAAGCCCAATTCTTCAGATTCTGTTGACCAGTCTTCACAGTCGCTTGGTTCCACCGTTGGTAAAAGTTCTTTTGTCTCTTTTTTTTTGATCAAAAAGTTCTTTTGTCTTTATTGTGTTATTGATTAACAACATTTTGGTGTATTTTACTACTTCTAATTTGTGGTTTTGCTAATGTTTTGTTGTAATGGTAGGGACTACTGGCTTTCCGGATTCTGGTGGAGCTCTGACCGGGCAGAGGGGACTTCAAGATTCTGGGAACTGAGATTTTGTTTTGCTTTTGAATGTTTGTGTGGTTTCGCTGATGCCTTTGTTTTGCCACTATGTGGTCTTGCTGTAATCCTTGTTTGTGTAAAAAATGAAATAATATATGTGCTTCCTGTTAAGTTTTCACTTACCCGCTAGTGGCCGTAGAGGGTAGAGTATTATAGCTCAAGTGCAAAATAATTCAGAGAGGGTAAATAAGAGTCAGATACTTATTAGGTGTTCCAATCTTATGGTGATTTATGAATTTGAAATTTTTTACATCTAGAAACACTTTCTCACATTCAAATTACATTACAAGACACTTATCACTTGAAATACACTTTCTTTTGTCAAAAATACTCTTATGACCCTAAACTAAAGAAAATCTATCTCCTCTTTTTATTTCATTTATTATTTTTTTTATTCTACTTTATGTTTATATCTACTTTTATCTCAAGTTCTAAAATATTTAAAACAAAAATAATTGTCATAATAAACTATATATACAATTCTCTATCTTTTAAGATACATTTTCATATATATATATTATATATATTAATGTGTAAACAAAACTAAATGTAGATGTGGACACCAAAACGTGAATAACAGAATTATAAATTAGTTGTGGACATTGACATCTTAACAGAATTATAAACTAGTTGTGGACATGGACAATATTCATTCGATTCCATTCATCATCTCACGATCTAAATTCAACTCTAATCAAATTTACATCCATCCACATCATGACAAAGCGCAAATTCCTTAGATCGGAAATCTCTGACAAGCAAGATCTATTACTCTCCGACATAAGGTAAACGCTTCTTTGATTTTTCTCCGCTCATACTCACAATATCATCTCTTTCTCATCTTGATTGAAGTTTAATTACATATAATTTATCAATTGGGCTGAAGAAGCCAAGTGCTTGTGTTAGAGATAACATAGTCCGTGTCTACATTTTATGGTATAATTTTAGTAACATGAGACCATGTCCACATGTTTTATAGTTTTATGGAATCAAAACAGAGAGTTTGTCCACGTTATCTACTATCAACACATTAACATTACATGTCCACACATTACTCATCACTCATCCACACATCACTCGTCCACAAATCACCCAACCACGCATCCCTCGTCCACAAATCACCCATCCACAAGTGTCATTTCCACTAAGGGCAAAATTGTCCACAATCTGTCGCTGGCCCACAACAAAATGTGTCACATGTAAGAAATGTCTCTAGGTGTAATATAAAGTAAAAAATGTCCCTTACTGTAACCAACTCATGAATTTGGAAGATCGTAGCCAACAAAAAGAAAAAGTTATCACAAGTGGTGAGAGTACGTCCAATGGGAAGAACTTTTAGATCGTGTTTTCCATAAAATTATGGACCCCACAATTGCATATGCATATATAATATATACATATACATATATATATATATATATATACATATTTAGAATTTTAATGGGTAGAACCCCGTTAGAAGTGCTCTGACACCAGTATGATAGTTCTTACTAGGCATGCGACTTCGGTTACTTCGGGTCAACTCGGTTCGGTTTCTCGGTTCGTCGGTTAGTTCGGCGTGAGAAAAAGCTGCTGAATAAAACCGAATATAAATTTGGTTCGGTTCGGTATCGGGTTTATTCGGTTTGATTATCTCGGTTTTGAGAATTGGATGAAGCTTGGTAGTGGTGTTCTAAAGATGTGTACGAGAAGCAAATTATCTGTTTGTTGAAGACACGTTAATGGCGGCCAGTAGAGAAAAAGACAAATTAGGGTTGAAACTCAAGAAGAGTAGCACATTAGAAAAAACGTGGGTCATAACATTTGGGCTTTTGGTCTTTTTGGTCAGCAACGGCCTTTGGTCATGTGATGTTATTTAATGATTTCAGTTTTTGAAATTTTTAAAAGATGGGCCATTTCAACTTTATGAAACAGTATAACCCAAATGTTTAACTAGTCTTTCTAGGTTTCGAAAGTGGATCTAGATCGTCGAACGCAGATCAGTTGACGGCTGAGGAAACGAACAATAAATCCTTTTGTTGAGTTTATCACGTGAAAGTTCGAATCGAGAGTTGTAGAAGAAGGAGTCTACTTCATCACGTCCCAGAGAGAATCGGTTAACTGGTCTTGATACAAGAATCTTTTGCATCAGAGGGAAGGAAACAGAAAACAGAGTTACGGGTTTTGGTTTCAGTTAACCGTTCGGTACATCGAACCGAACGGAGCCGAACCAAAAACCGAACACATTTGAGATTTCCGCCGATCGGTTTGTGGGAACCGAAATTCGCACTGTCGATTTCCGTTTAAATAGGGAAACTAGGAAAGCCCTAATTTCCCAGAGGTCTCGGATATCTGCTGATACCACACGCCAAGCAATCAGAACACAAGAATAACAACGATAAAGTATAAGAAATCGAAAAGAGAGCAAAGTAGATCTTATTCCGAATTCGCGTTTGAGCGTTACAACAAGGTAAGAGCATGGGCTACGAGAGCTGTCGGCGAGATTCCTAGTTCTAAAACCCTAAGACGGCAATAACCTAGTTGAGTCGCAGCTCGAATAACAAAAACGGAAATATGCTTAATTGCTCTAAGTGCTAAGTTTGCTCTCCAAAAAGGTCCTCCCATGACTCTCGCCTAGGACTCCTTATATACTGGCTCCTAGGTCGGTTTACGCTTTTCCTCTTCTGCCCTTAAGCCGTCATAGCATAAAAATGGAGATATTTCATTTTTTCCGATCTTCGTAATTATCTTCAAAATTTCATATTTATCCGCGGAAACTTGACATTTATCTTTCCTTGCGAACCAAGCATAAACCATCCTACGGTTTATGGGCTTTTGGTTAAGAAATCGTAAGTAGGTTTCGAGTCACGTCTTAGGTCTATTTGGGCTGTTGTTTGACTCGAAACGTTTATTACGGCTTCTTTCGATAAAAACGAACTTTCTTCGGTTTTTATCGTAAAGTTCTATTGATGACTTCAAATGACGAGAAACATGAAATGGGTTGGCTACGGTCTTCGGGAGATAGCATTAAAGAGTAGACGAGAATGCATGGATTCGTGTCGTATCGATTTTTAAGAAAGCACGGTCGTTACGTAGCGACTGAGCTTCGGTGAGAGCTCGGTCGCTACGTAGCGACCGAGCCATGTACATGCTCGGTGCTACGTAGCGACCGAGCTTCAAGGAGAGCTCGGTCGCTACATAGCGACAGAGCTTCGGGGAGAGCTCGGTCGCTACGTAGCGACCGAGCTTTGGTGAGAGCTCGGTTAGCGACCGAGCCGTGTACGTGCTTGGTCGCTACGTAGCAACTAGCTTTTGCGCTGGTTCCTATGCGACAACCTTGTTCGAGTCTTTCTCCAATTTTTCGTGAATATGTTTTCTCCTTTAGATTCTTCGCAAAAATAAATCTTTTTCTAAGATTTATTTTTTGTAAAATGGTTCATGCCGATTTTTACGGACTTTCAGACATTGATTCCATCGTGACCGATTTTGACCCCAACAGTTAGCCCCCCAGCTCGTTAGAACCATGAGCTTCTAGCGTGAGGTTTTAGCGAGTGGCTTGGCAAGTTAGGTGATTTAGGTGGAATTAATGGTCGAAAAGGTTCGTGGTAAGTGGTCTTCTCGCTCTTCTAAGAGTAGAAAGCGATAAGATTGGGGCTGCGCCTTATGACGGCTGCCTACGTATCCTTGTTGAAGGGATCAAGCCTTTTGTAGTTCGTCTTGGAGTTAAGGTTCTTATGACTTGTTTTCCAGCGAGACCTTTACGGTCTAGTTTTTATGTAGCGGTTATCAGGCGTGTTGCTGCCGATGGCATTTTATATGGGTGTAGTAGGAAGACTACGAGTTGTCATCTCGTAATCTAACTCTGTGTGAACTGCTATATCTGTGATCTGTTTTGAGAGTTTTCTGCAGTGTGTAAATCTTGCGGGATTTCTGAAGACGCTCGAATATTGGCAAAGAGACAAATTTTGGGATCTCGTATCAAGGTTTTTGATACTATGCCTAGAGATGTTAGAGACCAGTGCGCTGGGTTTAGGGCAAGACCTAGGTTTACTCCTGGTTTTAGAGGGTGCGATGACTAATTCGACTTACATATCCCGTTTCAGTTTCATCCTGATTCCATACCGATTTAAAGTCCGCGATAGGTTCTCGGCTTATACGACTTGTATGTCTGGAACCGAGCATCTCTCCAAGGACAATTTTTAAGCCTCTTGGAAGTGCTGACCAAAAATTTTGGGTTTCTTTTATAGCGCTATTATCCTTGTGTCGGATGTATGAGAGTCATCTCCACGAGATGGCTAAGTCTGTTTAGGACGTTAAGAGTTCGTTGTTATCAGCAACAAACTTAATGGTAAAAAATACCGTTTTGAGTCTTCGCGAAGGATATGTTTTGAGAAGATATTAGTGCGTATGACTGTCCGGTCTTCCAAGAAAGTGTTTTTATCGAGGAAGAAAATTTCGTCGAAGAACAAATCTTCAGGCGTCTGCGAAGTCTCGTGAGGCTGAAGATTTATTATTCTTTCGTATGCCGTGTTTCGTGCTTGAAATGTTCACTGGCTTGAAGATGTTTTGTGATGTTGCAAGGGTTTAGTCTTAGCCCTGCGTTTGAGAAACGTTCTTGTTTGACTGCGGATGTTCGCAGCCAAAATTGTTGTTCCTGTTTGGATGCTAATAATTTGATTTGCGATCGAGGAATTAGGACTGAGGTGTCGCGTAATTTTTTTCCATGGGAAGAAGCGTTTTCCTTCATAGTGCTTTGTGAAGTGTTGGCTTTCCGAGATTTATTTCGTGCATTTTTGAGGATATTTCGTATAGCTCTAGAAGCTTTGTTACAAATTTTTCCTTACATGCCGCGTATTATGGGTAAAACGTTGCGGGCTTAAAGTGCATTGTGGAGCGTATTGAACTCGGTCAATTTTTGAAAAGTTTAGATCTTCCTTTAACTATTTGGTTGTAAGGACTGAGTTTCGTTACGAAGAATTTATCATATGACTTCCGACTGTAGGCTATACGATAATTATTTTCTTAATAGTCACACGATGTTTTTAGACAAATCGTAGATTGTCGTTTAGCCGTTAAGTGATGGAGCTATGGTTTCTCAAATAGTTTGGCTTGGCGTGAGGGATGTGTTCACTCAGATAGCCAAGGATGTTGTAGGTCAAGGATTAGACCATGGTACTTTAACATTTAAGGTCATGTTAGTTTACGATCGTCCTTAAAGGGGATGGTAAATATTGGTTTGGACCTTTAGTGGAAGGCGTAATTGACCGAGGGCCAAAGAGCGCTTGTCAAGATTGATAGGCCAAGTTTGCCGGGGTTATTCATGCTAATATGGCCGATAGTCGTAGAAAACGATTCTCCGCTCTAGGTTTCAGTTATACGACGAATATTTCGTATTATGTGACCTATAGTCTTATGAAAATCGAATTTTTTTTGCCTGAGGAAGACGAAGCCCAAGAGGTTTGCTACATAACCAGTGTGGAGTCAGTGGCGGGACGATTGCCTTCTCGGATGTGACTGAGGGAAAAGAAAAGCAGCAGCCGGCGAGCCGCATGGTCCTTCATAAAGCCTGTTATGTTAACTTTAGAAAGTTTCTTCGTAAGACTTGGTCTGATTGTACGAAAGATTTTTGGCGTAAGTAACGGGGACCAGTTTTACGAAGGTTGTAGATCGGTGATATGTAAACATATGTTAAAGTAGCGTTGTTTTTGTGGGTTTCACAAGAAACGTTTCTGCTGTGATTTCGATCCTAGGTGAAAGTTTCTTGGAGTTACTCATGGAGTGTTACCGAAGTTTATTTCATTACGATCTAGTTGCAGAACATTTTTCATAGGTTTTATGAAAGGATTCTCATGACACATTCGTTTCTGGAACGAATTGGTCGACCAGAGGTGGATCTAGCCACCATCGGGAGGATCTTTGTGCACAATGCTACATCTATTCTCGAGTTTTCTTCGTCACAAATGTTTTCGATGCTTTTCCGTGACTCACTTGGTACAACGGAAACTGAAAGAAATGCTTTGGTGATTGAAGATTTCTCGTAGAAATTTTTAAACGAAACTGGCTTTCTAAAACTGGAAAGGGCTTCAATACTTTGGTTAATCGTCTAGTTTCAGTTTGATATTGGTATATGTTTTCTGTACGCATGATTGCGACAAGAAATGATGTATAGTTTTTGAGATTATGTTCATGATCGTCTGGATATGTTGCTAGCGTTTAGACGAATTTTTGATTGTCGTTTGTCTATTTGAGACTATTTGCTTTGACAAAATCGTTTTCTTGACGATTTGCAAAAGTTTTTGAAGTTTGGGAGTATACGAGTATAGTATACGTACCTACTCCCTTTTTTTACGAAAGAAAATAGTTGAACTGATACTTTGAAGGGTTGTGTACGTTTCTTCTTCTAAGGTTTGAAATGATCAATAATCATGTACAATTTAAAGACGACGCTTGGACTGTGATTTCGTTTGTTTCCACTTTGACGACTTGGAATATGTCGGTTATGAGAAAATTGCTAGAAACGAATCGGTTTTAAGACGACGTTCATGTCTCTAGTTTTTTCTCTCTTTAGGAAGCGAGCTTGATATGCGTGGTGATCGTTTCTTGATTTTCAGAGAGTTTAGATAGGTTTGCAAGATCTGGCTGAACAGTTATGGAATGATATATCGAGACAAGAAAAATCGCCTAAGACTTAGTTTGCTAGACTATCCATCTAGGTTTTACGTTCCCTAAAGTTCTAAGGCAGTCTCAAAGGTGTTTTTATTTCTTAGTAATTTCCTACGAAAATTCCAAGTCTGATTTCAAAAATTTCAAGTCGGAAATACCTTAGTTCTCTCGAAGACGCAGTTTTGTCTCTTCTCAGTTTTGCTTGCTTATTTCCCCTTCCTCTTCTCGTGTATGTTCGCCATTTTTGATATTGGTCTTTATCCTTTAAACTTGACAATTATCTTCCGAACTTGGCTGTTATCTTCTCCTTAGATACGACGTCAATTTTTATAAAAAGGTTCAACGTAATCGTATAGTTGAGGCGGCTAAGGTGTTAAGTTAACCGTTGCCGTTTTATACGATTAATCTGAATCCAAGCGAGAAAACAAGTCATTGCGGTTTTTTTATCGTAAAGTTTCAATGGTAACTCCAATTAAGACGAAACAAGAGACGTATCGATCGAGATTTGAAGAATACAAAGATGGAGGTAAGGTCGAGTAGGAGTAAGTTAAGGAGTTTAGACGAGTCTTACTTGTTTTTGTCGTAAAATCTCAACGGAAACTCCGATTGAGACCAACCAAAAAGTGTTTCAATGAGGATTCAAAAGAGAACCTAAAGGAGGACCTTTCTGAGGCCTGACAGGTCGCTATGTAGCGAGTGAAGGTCTGACAGGTCGCTACATAGCGAGTGGAAGCAAGCCAAGAAGAGTCCTACTTGTTTTCGTCGTAAAATCTCAACAGAAACTCTGATTGAGACGAAACGAAAAGCGTTTCGATGAGGATTCAAAAGAGAACCTAAAGGAGGACCTTTCTGAGGCCTGACAGGTTGCTATGTAGCGAGAGAAGGTCTGACAGGTCGCTACGTAGCGAGTGGAAGCAAGCCAAGAAGAGTCCTACTTGTTTTCGTCGTAAAATCTCAACGGAAACTCCGATTGAGACGAAACGAAAAGCGTTTCGATGAGGATTCAAACGAGAACGCAAAGGAGGACCTTTCTGAGGCCTGACAGGTCGCTATGTAGCGAGTGAAGGTCTGATAGGTCGCTACGTAGCGAGTGGAAGCAAGCCAAGAAGAGTCCTACTTGTTTTCGTCGTAAAATCTCAACGGAAACTCCGATTGAGACGAAATAAAAAGCGTTTCGATGAGGATTCAAACGAGAACGCAAAGGAGGACCTTTCTGAGGCCTTGTGCGTGCTCGGTCGCTACGTACCGACCAAGCTTGGCTAGAGCTCGATCGCTACGTAGCGACCGAGCTGTGTAATCAATTTGCTGCGCTTCCTTTTTCCGCGATTAACATAGGAGTTTTCTGCGGTTTTTGGGAGAACAAGTTTTACCTTCCGAAAAGTTTTCGGAAAACGTATTTTGGTAAAACCCTTACGCTTTGAAACTTCTTTAGCTCGGAAATGAACCAAACTTACGGGATTTGATAAAATTTATCATTTTCCTTTATGTTTAGACAGAGAAATCGCAAGCTAGTTTCGTAGCACTTCCTGTTGGCGAAATGTCGCGGTTAGGTTTTTTTCGATTTTTTTTAGGCACTATGGCATTTGCGTAATTGTTGGCCATATGCGCAGTGGCGGCTGAGGTTGTCTTACCAGCGTTGTTGCGAACTGCGATTTTGTCTTTCGTGTTTCCAGACATTGTTATGATCAAGCGTTTTGTGGCTGAGAGTTATATTGATCCGTACCCCCCCCCCCTCCTTCTAGCGCCAAACTGTGGGAACCGAAATTCGCACTGTCGATTTTCGTTTAAATAGGGAATCTAGGAAAGCTCTAATTTCTCAGAGGTCCCGGATATCTGCTAATACCACACGCCAAGCAATCAAAACACAAGAATAACAACGATAAGGTATAAGAAATCGAAAAGAGAGCAAAGTAGATCTTATTCCGAATTCGCGTTTGAGTGTTACTACAAGGTAAGAGTATGGGTTAAGAGAGCTATCGGTGAGATTCCTAGTTCTAAAACCCTAAGACGGCAATAACCTAGTTGAGTCGCAGCTCGAATAACAAAAACGGAAATATACCTAATTGCTCTAAGTGCTAAGTTTGCTCTCCAAAAAGGTCCTCCCTTGACTCCCGCCTTGGACTCCTTATATAATGGCTCCTAGGTCGGTTTACGCTTTTCCTCTTCTGCCCTTAAGCCGTCATAGCATAAAAATGGAGATATTCCATTTTTTCCGATCTTCGTAATTATCTTCAAAATTTCGTATTTATCTGCGGAAACTTGACATTTATCTTTCTTTGCGAACCAAGCATAAACCGTCCAACGGTTTATGGGCTTTTGGTTAAGAATTCGTAAGTGGGTTTCGAGTCACGTCTTAGGTCTCTCTAGGCCGTTGTTTGACTCGAAACGTTTATTACGGTTTCTTTCGATAAAAAAGAACTTTCCACGGTAAAGTTCGATTGATGGCTTCAAATGACGAGAAACAGGAAATGGGTTGGCTACGGTCTTCGGGAGATAACATTAAAGAGTAGACGAGAATGCATGGATTCGTGTCGTATCGATTTTTAAGAAAGCACGGTCGCTACGTAGAAACCGAGCCGTGTACGTGCTCAGTCGCTACGTAGCGACCGAGCTTCGGTGAGAGATCGGTCGCCACGTAGCGACCGAGCCGTGTACGTGCTTGGTCGCTACGTAGCGACCAAACTTCAAGGAGAGCTCGGTCGCTACGTAGCGACCGAGCTTCGAGGAGAGCTCGGTCGCTACGTAACGACCGAGCTTCGAGGAGAGCTCGGTCGCTACGTAACGACCGAGCCGTGTACATGGTCGGTCGCTACGTAGCAACCGAGCTTCGAGGAGAGCTCGGTCGCTACATAGCGACCGAGCTTCGGGGAGAGCTCGGTCGCTACGTAGCGACCGAGCTTCGGGGAGAGCTCGGTCGCTACGTTGCGACCGAGCTTCGGTGAGAGCTCGGTTAGCGACCGAGCCGTGTACGTGCTTGGTCGCTACGTAGCGACCAGCTTTTGCGCTGGTTGTTACGCGACAACTTTGTTCGAGTCTTTCTCTGATTTTTCGTGAATGTGTTTTCTCCGCAAAGATTTTTCGTAAAAATTATTTTTCGTAAAAACGTTCATGCCGATTTTTACGGATTTTCTGACATTGATTCTGTCGTAACCGATTTTGACCCCAACACGGTTCTGTCTTAATAAAGTGAAACCGAAATGGTCAAATCTCGGTTCGGTTCGGTTCGGACCTTTCGGTTCGGTTATAAATCCCATGCCTAGTTCTTACAGTATCAACTATACAAATTGTTAATTTATTGTTTTCTACGTTTTTTATTTATTGGGTCTTGTTGGACTGGTTTAAGCAGTTCTTCCTGTAGCTTTGTTTCCTCTGCTCATGTTGTCATGGATCGTGGGATAAAATTTTTTTTCTTAAATATTTAACATAATTTTGCATAATATTTTGTAAAATTTGCTATGAAAAGAAGTATCATGTGTAAATTTTATTAGACTTTTTATTTTAGTATTTTAGGCTTTTAAAAAAAAACTAATATTAAAAATATAAATATAAAAAATTGGATTTTATATGATAAAATACATAATTAGGTTCTGGGTGACATTTTTATCTTTTTATTCAGCCAGTCCTGTAAGATTTAATAATTAATTGATTAATATGATATTAGGAGTGATTTCTATTAAAATAAATGTACTGTTATTTTTTTGTAACTGAGTAAATGTACTGTTAAACAAATTATTAATATTTAACTGCCGTAGCGTAAGGAGATGGCGATGGCGACAGCGAATTTTTAGGATCCCTGGGATCAGAGGATTATAAGGAGAAATCGGAGGTTTTCAATCGATAATCGGCGGACAGATTCTCATTATTATGATGGTTACAATGGTGGATGGAAGCAAAAGGAAGGTCGCGCTCAGACAGATCTTTCTGATCTTCAAAGGAATCTTCGGGGAATAGGGATGTCAAGATTGGCAAAGCGAGGAGAATCGGAGAGATCTTCAATCTCCGACCAATCTCGAGAGTTATCTTCTCACATCCTTCAATCGAGAGATCTCTTTGGTACGATTTCAATAAGCTCTGTGAGCATATCTCTAAGTTTTTTAGTTGTGGTTCCTAGGCTTTCTATTGGTCTTTTGGTCATTGGAAGTCCTTATGTTATGGTTATGATTTGGAATAAAATTGCTTCTGTTGGGTTTTACTTTGGTTGTGTTATAGCTCTTTCAAGAGTTAATTGTCAGTGGTTACTTATATGTCGCACAATATATATGGCTTACCAACGTTCTGTTTCACTGGTTCTTACTGGAGACTTTGGTGTCTACAATATTTACGGCGAAGTCTGATCTTGGTCTCATTAAACCAAGTGAAGATCAAGGTAGGATGGGGGGGGGGGAAATGAAACGAGGAAGATGATATAATAGCAATTGTCGGCCCTTCACAGTGAGTTGCGACAATGGCCTTAGTTGGAATTATGGAACCAGACGGTGTGGTGTCGCTTTGAACATGTATGCGGGAAACGTTTACTTATCTTTCGTGACAAGAAAGAGTCATACTGATAATTCCACATGTAAGGGTGAGTATGAGGTTGTGGTCAAATTCTATTGGACATTGTATATTTGGATAATGGTTATCATAAGGAAAATGGTATTAAGGGACTACTCACGAATTATAGGAAGCCAGATATATAAATTTGATTTGGGGTCAAGCCAAAGAAGTCTTTGGAACGCAAGGTTCAATATTGTAGACTCATGTGTATTTATATGTTTATATTCAAATTGTATGAAAGGAAAGGAGTTCCGAGGTTATTCTATTGGGTTCTCTACAGTAACCATAAGAACGGTTCCCAATGAGCGTTTGGAGACCTTAATTTTTCTATTCGTTGACGAGCATCGTAAGATTTTAATTAAATGCGGGACAAGCAGGTGTGTGCTTTGGATATTTCAATGGATTTTATTATGGAATTGGGAGATAGAGAAGCTTAAAAGTTTGGTGGCATCAACATGTTGCTGGGCTTTTGTCTTACGGTGGTGGAGAATTCAGGGTATTATTACACCCAAATTAGTTAGCTTTTCTGGAGCCTCTTTATATATGAAGTGGAATGTAATTGGTTTAATAAGATTTCAGTCTGGGGGAGGAGATCCCATGATATGTGGAAGGGTCAGATGTTCAATAGGTGTTTGGTTACTTGGAAAGGGCTTTGAGGTTTTCAACACCTTTACCGTGTGTATTTTAAGATATATACATAACGATTTAGTCTCATGTTGCGACATAGAGGCATTGTTGTCTTATGCTTTGAATGAGAATTGGAAAGTGGCAAAGATGAATAAGACAAAGGGTTGGAGTTGTTATGGTGTTTTATGGAATGGTCACAAAGGATGGTATATGCTTGGTGTGGAGACACAGGGTATCATTACGCCCGTTTGTTTTTGGTTCTCCGGAGTAAATAAAATATTAATTTTTAAATGAGAGTTTTAAGTTGGAATTGTCGAGGAATGGGAAGCAAATGGACTATAAGCTAGTTGAGCGAGATACAACATAAACATAAACCGGATTTTTTATTTCTAGCAGAAACTAAGCAAGAACCAGATTTTGTTCAAAATTTTCAAGCTCACTTTGGATATGATAATTTGGTCACAGTAGATCCATTGAGGAGAAGTGGAGGCTTAGCACTTTTTTATAATAATGAGTTTCAGGTGAAGGTATTGTATTCTATCAATCGAATGATTGATGTGGAAGCGGAGGCTCATGGTAAAAAGGTTTATCTTATTTTTGTATATGGGGATCCAGTTCAAAAAATGCGAGAGTAAGTGTGGGAACGGTTAACTAGGTATGGACTGACGCGATCTGAACCATGGTTTATTATTGGTGATCTCAACGAGATTACAGGAAATCATGAAAAAGATGGGGGATCTATGAGGAGTGCAGATTATTTTATTCCTTTTAATAACATGATAAGAAATAGCGGTTTACTCGAATTCCCGGCTCGGGGGAACAAAATGTCATGGCAAGGGAGAAGAGGAAAAGGAAAAGGGACAGTGATGGTTAGATGCCGTCTAGATCGTGCTTTAGCGAATGAAGAATGACACACTTTATTCCCATGTTATTTTACAGAGTATCTTGGAATGGTGGCATCTGATCATCGGGCCAGTGGTGGCTTATCTTGAGGATAAAGTTACTATGAGGAAAGGACAATTTTGATTTGATAAGAAGTGGATTGGACAGACGGGCCTCATGGAATCAATTACATTAGGTTGGATAGACTATAATGAAGGAAGAGTTGAAGGGAAAACACAGAATATAGTTAAAACAATTTGTAACTGTCGTCACGAAATTGCTAAATGGCGGAAAGATAATCCTCCTTATGGAAAGGAAAAAATAAAAGAACTACAACAAGCTCTTGAGGAGGTACAAACAGATAATTCTAGGTCTCAGGAGGATATTCTGGAGGTATCTAGAAAATTACAGGATGCCTATAAGGATGAGGAAGAGTACTGGCACTAGAAAAGCCGGAACATGTGGTATGCATCTGGGGATCTTAATACAAAATTTTTATCATGCATTAGCAAAGCAAAGACGGGTTCGCAATAGAATTGTTGGTTTACATGATGTGGATGGAAATTGGATTACAGAGGAAAATGGGGTGGAAAAAGTGGCAATAAATTATTTTGAGGATCTATTTAGTACCACTTCCCCATCGAAATTTGATAGTTTTCTTACAGAGGTTACACCGGCCATTACTCCTCAGATGAATCAACCCTTGTTGAGACTAGCGACGGAGGAGGAGGTCAAAGAAGCTTTGTTTATGATGCATCCAGAAAAGGCGCCAGGGTCGGACGGCATGAAAGCTCTTTTTTTCCAACACTCCTGGCATATTATAAATAATGATTTAGTGGAGATGGTGAATAATTTTTTGGTCTCGAGAGATATGGACACGCGATTGAATATTACTAACATATGTATGATTCCAAAAACAGAGAGACCTACGAGGATGACGGAATTGAGGCCAATTAGTCTATGTAACGTAGGCTATAAAATTATTTCGAAGGTTTTGTGTCAGCGATTGAAAATCTATCTTCCATTGCTCATTTCAGAAACTCAATCGGCTTTCGTGGCAGGAAGGTTGATCCCTGATAATATCCTTATCGCTCAGGAAATGTTCTATGGATTACGGACCAATAAAGCATGTCAAAGAAGGTATATGGCAGTCGAAACGAATATAAGTAAAGCGTATGATAGGGTGGAATGGGACTTTATTAAGGCCTTATTACATAACTTAGGATTTGACCTTCATTGGGTCAAAATAATGATGGAATGTATATCATCGGTTCAATACAGGGTTCTAATAAATGGTCAACCATGCGGCCTCATTGTTCCCCATAGGGGCTTACGGCAAGGAGATCATTTATCGCCTTATTTATTTATTTTATGTACTGAGGCTCTAATTGTAAATATAAAAAAGGCAGAGAGGGGTCAACAATTAACGGGGATGAAGGTAGCGAGAGTTTGTCCGGCGATATCACATTTGCTTTTTGCAGATGATAGTCTCTTCTTTTGTAAAGGTCAAAAAGAAGAGTGTCAAACCATTCTTTGGATTTTAAAGGAGTATGAGGGAGTCTCAGGACAGTTAATAAATTTTGATAAGTCTTCAATTCAATTTGGACACAAGATTGAAGAGTCTGTTAGACCAGAATTAAGGGATATCTTGGGCATTCAGAATCAGAGAGGAATGGGATCTTACCTTGGTCTGCCGGAAAATATGGGGGGCTCAAAGATTCAAGTTTTTAGTTTTGTACAAGACCGGTTAAATAATCGAGTTAATGGGTGGACGTTTAGGTTTTTCACAAAAGGAGGAAAGGAAATGATCATTAAATCAGTGATTACAACATTACCAAATCACACTATGTCCTGCTATCGTTTACCGAAAGCAACTGTAAAGAAGCTGACGAGTGCAGTTTCACAATTCTGGTGGAGCCCAGGGGGAAGCATTAGAGGCATGCATTGGAAATCATGGGACAAAGTATGCGCATATAAGGATGAAAGAGGTTTGGGTTTCAAGGACATCACTGATTTCAATACGGCGATGCTTGGTAAACAGTCATGGCGAATGATTGAAAAGCCCAACACTTTATTTTCTCGAGTTTTCAAGGGTCGGTATTATAGGAATGCTTCACCCTTGGAACCGATTCGTTCATATTCTCCGTCTTATGGCTGGAGGAGTATTGTTTCTGCTAGATCTCTGGTACGCAAAGGACTAATCAAAAGGGTGGGATCATGATCTTCTATCTCTGTATGGAATGATCATTGGCTCCCAACCACTCGCCCGAGACCAACTAATAAAAATCAACACAACTTATATTCGGACCTTAAAGTCGAGTCTCTCATTGACTCTACTTCGCGTACTTGGAATTTGGAGTCAATTCGATTTTTGGTGGATCCCCAAGATGCGGAACTTATAGAAAGCATCCCATTGAACAGGACTCAGTGGGTAGATAAAGATGGATGGCACTTTACAAAAAAATGGAAAATATTCGGTCAAATCAGGATATTAGGTAGAGATGATTTATCCCGATAGAGAAAGACCACCATTACTGATTGGCCCCACAGTTGATGTTTTGAAGGCTTTCTGTTGGAAAATACGATGTCCACCGAAGTTAAAACATTTCCTATGGCAATTAGTGACATGGTGTATAGCAGTGCGGAAGAATTTACAAGCAAGGGGATTCAAGGGGAAATTTGATGTGCAAGATGTGGAGCTCATGAGGAATCGATAAATCATGTGTTTTTTGAATGTCCTCCAGCTATCCAGGTTTGGGCTCTCTCGAATATACCATCAAATCCAACCATTTTTCCAACAAGTGCCCTCTTCACAAACATGGATCATCTATTTTGGATAGCCATTCCGCAGATGGAGGATCACCAGTTTGCTTGGATACTTTGGTACATCTGGAAAGCTAGGAATAATAAAGTTTTCAGTAATTTGGACATGGATCCATGGATACGCTTAAACTGGCAGAAACGGAATCGACACTGTGGGCTGAAGCACAAGTATTACATGATCAGAGAACAGCTCCACAAATAAATATGACATTACCGTCAATTCCAGGAAGATGGTGTTTTACGGATGGCTCGTGGAAAGAGGGTTCTAATTTTTCAGGACAAGGTTGGCTCAGTACTTTGGAAGGTTTTGATGGATTGTTGGGGGCAAGGAATGTAAGGGCTAATCTCTCGCCTCTTCATGCAGAGATGGAAGCGTTACTATGGGCAATGGAATGCATGAGGAATTTACGTCAATTTCAGGTTACGTTTGCAATGGATTGTTGTCAATTGGTGAAGATGGCTTCGGAACCAGAGAAGTGGCTAGCTTTTGCAAGTTATTTGGAAGACATCAAGATCCTGAAAGAGTGGTTCACCCGATCAGAGCTTATCTATGTACCACGGACACAAAACTCAAAGGCGGATAGTCTAGCACGCAGTGCTAGGAAGCAACCGTGTTTTGTCGTTCACATGGATGCAGATCACCTGGTTTGGTTTACAGAGTCAATATAAGTCTGTATAGTTGATGACAAAAAAAAAAGAATAAATGTACTGTTATTCAAATATGATTTTAAGATATCACTAGATTTCGACCAGCGCAACCGCGCCGGTTTTTGTGTTCATTTATTTTTATATAAACATTTTGTTTTCAATTCTAAATTAGTATATATTATAATATATATGTGTCTATCAATTTTTAAAGCATAATAAGTTTACGGTATATTTTTTCATTGAATATATTGTTTCAAACTTTCACATGTATTTGTATCTTCTTCTATATATATATTTTTGTATTATTATTTCATTATTAAAATCGTAACTATATATATAAAAGATTAGTAAAATATTGTTTTATTGTCATATTCAAAGATATTGTAACATTTCATAAATTTACAATTTTTTTAGAAAATTAAACTTTTCGCTTCATAGATTTATATTATCGAGTAAATGAATAAACATTTAGTTTTTGTTTAATTTTTAAAATAAACTATATAATTTAAAATTTGTTTTCATTGGTTTAAGATAGTAAATATTAATCATTGTTAGATAATATGATTTTTGTTATTTAAAAAAATATCTTTATAATTTTAAAAGTTAACATCGACAAATATTTAAATAATTAACATATGGTGGTATAGTATTACAGCATTAAATTATATCTATTTAATTTATATTATCTATAAATCTAATGATCATCTATTGTTTAAATCCAACTATAGATAGCCCAATAAAAATTTCTGGTAGGCCCAAAATTTAAATGATAAGATTAGAGATTAAATGTAACGTGACTTTTTAGAAATAAGTCTATTAGGTCCTTTTTTAATATATACTAGGTAATAACCCGCACCTTACGCGGAATGTGATTATTAGTTTCGTTATTTGTTTAATAAGGAGACATTAATCTGTTTAATCTGGATATCTGTTCGGTTTTAGATTGTTTTTTTTAGTTTTTAATCTCCTAAAATATAACTATCATTTTAAATCAATATTTATTTGGTTTGTTCGGTTAAAATGTTTGATGTTTTTGTTTTTTTTTGCTGTGATAATCAAAAATTACTATTATTTGTTTGTTTTCATGTTATGAATCTTAGATAGTCGTGATGTCGAACCAATGGTTTCGTATTATAGTTTCTAAACGGATAATAGTTAAAAAAGAAAAAAAAATTATCAAGACAAATCATTTTACTACAATTTGGTCGATAGTGAAAGAAGCATTAAGAAAAATAATATTTTAACTTCTAAAAAAATTAGATATTTTAGTTGTGGTAAATACTTAGTTTTAAGGTGCTCACGTCAATGTGCATATGTATGTATATGTAAAAGTATATAAAGATGGTTGATAAATATATAAAGATACTGTTAATTAATATTAAATGACATTTTTTTTTCAAAATAATACATGAAAAATAAAATTCTTAAAATGAAATTATTTAAAAACAATAATATTGTAAAATTTATATAAACTATAATATATAACTTATATATAATTTTTTAAATATATGTATATATATATATATATATATATATATATATATGCATATAACGAATCAAATTGGATATCCGTTCCTATAAATATTGATATTTGTGATTTACGTTTTTTTTACGGATACTGCTGTCACGACCTAACTTCTCCACTCCACCAACTCCACCCATTAACACATCTATTAAATCCACCTTCTCCACTATGTCACCTGCAATCAAAAGAAAAAAAAAATCAGAGAGAAGGGAAGAGTAGATAAGAGAAGGGAAGAGAAAAGAAGAGAGGGGGAGGTGAGAAGAAGGATTTGGAGAGGTTGAGGTCGTCACCGGAGTTCGTTATAGCCTCTGCACCCCGTGACCGTGTTGAACTCGTCACCACCGTTAATCGCAGGTAACCACCGCGAAAATCCCATGATTTAAGTTCAGTTTCGGTTCCGTTTAGTAAATCGCCCATAACTTCCTAACCGTTGAGAATTTCGTGCCTTCAAGACCATCATCGTGTTCCTCTCGTCAAGACGAAGCCATAGACACCAACCGCGCCGCGATTGGAGCCCGGACGAGCCCTCACGCGCCTCCAGAAGATCGCCCTGCGCGCGCGCGTGAAACGCACGCGCCGCCACCGCCACCGCAGCTCCGCCGTCCTCCGCCGTCGCCGCCGGCCAACTTTCCGGTAAGACGCCGCCGCAGCTCCGCCGCCACCGCCGGTGACCGACACCGGTGACTCGGTCAACTCGGCCGAGTCAACTCGGTTGACTCGGTTAACCGGTTGGTTAGCTGGTTTAAATTGATTTCAATTCGGTTAGATTAAACCGGTCGGTTAAAATCAATTGGAAATCGGTTAGGATAAACCGGATTAATTAGTTAATTAAATAATTAATTAAATAATTGATCTTTGACCAGCGGGTTGACTTTCCCGTAAATACCCGTTTTAAACCGTTCGAAAGGCGTTCTGACTCGGAATTTCGATCTGATTTTAGATTTGGAGTCCATTTGAGCAGTTGGAGTTCATAGATACCACTCCTCTTTCTTGCTAAGGTGAGTGTCTATTCCGAACTTCTCGTTCACGGCTTAGGATTCCGAATAAATATAATTTATTTCTAATATGTTCTGTCTGCTTGAATCGAGTCTGACATTGCTTGTTTAGTTATTAGGTTCTTTGCTTAAACCGGAACTAGGGTGGTAGATGGTTCAACAATGATTGATTCACTTGATATAATTCTTAGTTATGGATATGTTTGGGGCGGCTACAGGAAGGTGTTCCTGTATGTCAGATTGTTTGTAAGGGTACGGCCAGATTCAGTCGACCGTCTGGACCGTATTCTGGAGAGGTCGATAAATCGCCTAAGGGCGGTGTTACCGAGCACTTAGGTCGGCGTGTTTCATTTGGCCTGTTAGTGGGCAGCGAGTGTACACCTCGCTAGGACCATTGTTTATTGCTTGGGTACTTTAGGTACCGTGTTTGACATGTATTAGATTTAAATTATAATTATTCGAAATGTTATGTCCGTGTTCCCGGACTTCGGGATAGCATCCCATACCTCACTGAGCGATTCCCCTGTCGCTCACCCCTCACTCTTCCCCTTTTCAGGTGAGACAAACAAGTATGTGATATTTGGACGGACTTGGTGCTACTGGACTTTTCTTTCGGATTTTATTTGGGCATGGGTGAGAGTTGTCGGGTTTATGGGCTTTTATATTACGGGATATTGTTGGTGGCCCGTCGTCCTTAGTGTCAGGGAGACGGATGTCACATTGTTGTATGATGACGCGTCGGGGTTGACACGCTGTCCTCCATATAGGAGGTGACGGATGTCACAACTGCATTTTAGTATTTGATTTACTTCGTAGAGTAACGACTAAAATTAGCTCATTAAACTTAATAATTTTAAAATATCAACATGGTTGTTATTAATTCCTTTTAAAACAAATTTATGTTATTGATATCCACTGAAAAATCGAGTCACTCAAAATGCGACACTCTCCTAAATGTATTTTATAAATTTACGAGACGTGGACCGACTTTAGTGTCAGGACGTAGAAAAAGAGGACAATAGGCCATTGATTATTTTTAATGTAAATAAATAAACAAACAAATTGATATTGGGCCTTTACGTCGACATACTATTAACAGAAGTTTCGTTGACAAGCTTCTCTCACAGAG
Source organism: Brassica napus (assembly GCF_020379485.1). Lineage (NCBI taxonomy): Eukaryota > Viridiplantae > Streptophyta > Magnoliopsida > Brassicales > Brassicaceae > Brassica > Brassica napus. Next base: position 13,180,427 of record NC_063445.1, on the reverse strand, counting down.
AAAGATCAAGCCGACATAAAATATCGTTATTTTCAATTTTGAGTGAGAGGACAATCTACCATTTTCCGAATTAATATCATGCCGACATCGAGAAAAAGGAAAAGAAAAAAGATCAATCATATTAATCGAACATATACAATACACTCAAGTTAAGAGAGCAAAAGTCACACACGTGGCAACACGGAACTGGACGCATCACGCGTAGAGGTTAGTTCAGTCATAACTTTACAAGTGTTCGTTCTCTCTCATTGTCTCTATAAAACCCTCTTCTGATTTTCTCAGAGAAAGAAACGAAAACAATACACAGAACACAGAAAAGAGTTTTGGTTAGTTCACTAAGAAAAGCTTTGGAAAATGGATTTGACACGTCCTTCTTCTGGTCATGATCAAACAGAGGATCCGACCCAGATTCACCATCCAGGTATACAAACACTAGATTCTAGTTTCAGAAACATTGGGGTATTCATCTCCCTGATTGATTGTGATTCGAATACAGAGGAAGAAGAGCATCACGAGAGTCGAGCATCTAAAATGTTGGGGAAAGTAAAGGCAAAAGCTAAGAAGCTCAAGAACAGGCTTACTAATCATGGCATTGATGGCAACGAGCAAGACCACGATGTGGTGGATGAAGAAGAAGAAGATGATGAATCTGACGAGGCAGAGTCAGAGAAGCATGTCGCACCAGGTTTTAAATCTTTGTAACCTATCCCTTAAATATTACTACATGATCAACCGGTTATGTTGTTGTTACATCAACGTTTTTTTTTATATCTCTGTAATAACGCACAGTAAATGAAGTTTCCAATGTGAGAGGCTATAGAACGAGCCAACCTGAGTCATTGACTCATCCCGGAGAAAATAATGTTCCGGCGCCGGAGGAGATCATTCCTTCAGAGACGAAGGATTCAACTGATTACACCGGAACCGTCCCCGAACCATCACGAGATGCTGCTTACGAACACGAGGCACCGCTTTATCCTGTGAGAACGTCAGATGTGTCGGAGAGGGAAGAGAGCAGAGAGACTCATCACGCGCCACTGAACACTCCCGTCTCTCTGCTCTCTGGAACAGAGGACGTGACTACTCCCGGTGGAGATGGGTTGCTCGGTGGTCAACGGGAAGTCAACACCGATATGCCCAAAAGATTCGAGGACGATCTGAGTGGTGAATCTACTTATCAGTCAAAGATTCCGTATCACACCCAACAAGGTAACAACTTTGAATGAAACTGAGGATCTGTGTGTGTGTAAGTGTGTTCAGGGTTTTATGAATCTGTAACCATTTGTTTGTTGTGGTTAATGTAGGGAGTGGGGAAGCTGGAGAAGATGATCATAAGAAGTCAGGACTAGGAACTGAGCTGGCGTCCGAATCTGTAACCGTTTTTGGCGGGAAAGAAGAAACTGGGCCGAGGGATGATTTTGGGGAGAAAAGCCATGACTTTGATGAGAAGATCGAAACAAGAATCGGGAACGATTGTGGAAAGCCAGGAACTGAGCTGAGTGAAGATTTTCCGGGGAAGGGCCATGAATTTGAACAGGCGATCGGATCTGGAATCGGGGAGGATAACGGCGCTGGAAAACAAGGAACTGAGCGGAGGGAAGATTTTTTGGGGAAAAGCTATGAGTTTGATCATGAGATTGAATCTGCATTCGGCAAAGATTCACCCACCAGACTTCCCGGAGACGAAATTTTTCCGACAAGAAATGATGATATGAAAGTCGAGATTGGGTCGGGAAGAGGCTTGCCGACAGAAACTGATGATCACTTCTCACCAGAATTCTCTGGTCCGAAAGAGAGAGATGATTTCGATTCGCAGGCTGAGCAGACAAGATACGAGGCGGCAGAGGTAAAACCCACCACCTACTCAGAGATGATTGGTTCAAGTACAGGTTACTCCAGCGACATCGCAGGTGGGCAACACGAGAGTCCCATGAGTGTCGAGACAGTTGCTGATAAGTTTACTACTGACGACGAAAATGTCAAAGAAACTGCATCACCTGTGACGGAGAAACTGCCTTTCTCTGGCGGTGGACGTGAGGCGGATGAGACAGAACGAGGGGAAGACAAATTTGTGCCGAGTGGAGATCATCTAGAGGAGAAGCTGGCACCTGAAGAAGAAGACAAAGCGTTTTCTGATATGGTCGCCGAGAAACTTAATCTTGGAGAAGAGAAGCAGACAAAGATAAAGGAGGAAGTAGCCGTGGAGAAGATCCCTTCCGACAAGTTACCGGAGGAGATAGAAGGAGGTGAGGCCGTTCAAGAGGAAGGGAAAGGAGGAATAGTGGGGACGATTAAAGGGGTGTACAATTATTGGCTCGGTGGTACGGAGGAGGGGAAGCCGAAATCTCCAAATTCAGTTGAAGAGTCATCACAACCACTTAGCCCCTCCGTTGGTAAAACTTACTCGTCCTTGACTACTTGATAATGCTTTTGAATAAGGTTTTGGTGTGTTTATGTTCCTTGTGGCTTAATGTTTTGTTGCACATGTAGGGACTAAAGGATTTTCTGATTCCGGTGAAAGCGGGTTGGGAGAGACAGGCGGTACCGCCGGAGCTGTGGCAGTGCAGAAACAACTTTGAGAATCTGGGAACTGAGATTTGGGGTTTGCTAGTACTAAATGATGTTTGTGTTGGTGTCTGTCTTTGTGTTGTCACTTGGATGTATTTTGATATGATGTAATCCTTATTTGTGTGTTAAAAGGATTAAATATATGCTTGGAATAAGTTCTTCCTTACATGAGTATAGCTTTTAAAATACAAAACAACACCAGATAGTCTTGTGTAAGGTATTTTTGTAAGATTTAAAATTGTTAAAATACAACGGATAAGTTGAAATGCATATGCGATGAATTTTTTATATGAACGTGAAAATGCGTAGTAAAATGGAAAAGCCAAATATTTTGCACAGCTTTGTACTGAGCATTTGCGAGAAACGACAAAGTTCGAAACAATAATTGAAGCTGCACTCTCACTCTCTTGATTTCTCCATATCCCGAGTATCACATATGACATAACCATCAAAATAAGCCTTTTAATAAGTTTTACCAAATGAATTACGAGGAAATCATACATCCAAAACCAATAAACTATTGGCAAAGTACTAATTCTATTAATACTTTTTAATTGTAAAAGTGAATTAAAATACTGGATTAAGATACTCGAAAATTAACGTGCTCCATTGCAAGTCTTTTTTTTAAAGGTTTTTTTAAAATTTTTTTTTTTAATTAAACACCAATTTTTTTTATTAAACTTAATTTTTTTCTTAAAACATAGTACAAGCTAACTCTATATTCAAGCTCTTAGATTGAAAAACTTACAAAAGAACCAAGCACAAGGGGATTCACAGCATTTGGAGTTTTCACGACTTTGAGTTTGTTATCTGCGTCTGAAAGAAGAGGGATAACAAGAGTAAGGAATAAGATAATAATAATTATCAAAACATGCAGAGACTAATCTTGCATACCTCTTTAAGAAGTGGTTCTCTATCTATGCAAGACTTAAATTTTACTAGCATACTGAAAAGAGGCAATGCATCCCTCTGCAACCTGTATCAGTACATCAAATTTGTTTAGGTAACAGCAAAAGAAAGGCTAGAGCCGTTGATGAAGAAGAAGAGGAAATTGTCTCAGCCACCGTACCGCCAAACGCAGACGCAAATTCCTGCCGCTGTAACCGCAACGCGAACGCTGCATCACTATCTTGATCCAACCTCACGCCTCTCCTCCTTCTCTCTTCAGACACAAGTAACCTCGAGATATCCTCTCTCTGCAACCTAGCTTGAAACGCCGTATCTCTGTTCCTGCTTCTTACCTTCTGATTAGAGTCTCTAGGGCTTGGCGTTTCCTTGGTTAGGAAGTTAGCAGAAGCAGCAGCTCTCTGTGCTTCCACTTCTTTAGGGAACATAAGCTGAATTGTGTTCCAAAGAACTGTATTAACCGTGCAGTATTTGCCATTTCTGCATAGTTAAACACCATTGTTAGATAAAGTTCGAAGCTTTAAATCTCATTAACTTACAAAAGACAACAAGTCAGTACCAAATTGACCGCACAATGACAACTATGTGGTGTTTGTTGTGTAGTAAGATGTACATGTGTCCACAAGTTGTAGTACTTGGTTCATAACAAATCTCAAGACAAATCTGCAGAATCACAAAGCAAAGTTTCAATTTTAAGAACACTAATCAAGGAATAATGATGAAAAAGTATCAAGACTCAGATTCGTACTGCACAAGACAACTCGTCTCGAAGCTTATCAATGCAAGGAAGCGCAACAGAAGTTGTGTTCTTCTCCTCTGGCAAGATCTTCTCATCCTTCTCTGCTCTCTTCTCTTCTTTTGTTTCTGATTTTGTCTCCTTGTTCTTTTTCTTCTTCTTCTCTGCAGATCTTTCCTCTGAAACCAAAACAGAGCACAAAAAAATTCAATCTTTATCTCTAATTTAATGGATCTTAATGTTTCCAGAATAGCATCAATAATGGCAAGTACATTCCCGTAACATATCTGCCGAGCAAACAAAAAAAGGCTAATGCTTTTAATCTCAAATTCAAAAGTAAGAAACAATATCAAAATCCAAACTTTAACCGATTAACAGAACCAAAAAGAGGTATTTCGATACTTGATAGACGGCGGCGATTCCGGTGGTGGTAGTTTCGGAATCAAACCGAATCAGTCGAGAAAGAGAGAGACTGAGACATCGCGTTATGACGCGTGTCCCGTAAGGGACGTCTTTTGTAGCGCTTAATTAAGCTGACGTCTCTTGTATTGTTAGATTTTTTTTAAAAAAAAAAACTTAGAGCAACATAATTGGTGGGATGAAGAGAGAAAAAGAGAGTCTTTTGTTTTGTTTTGTTTTGTTTTTTTTTTCTGGTTGTTGGAGAATAAGGGACAACCCTTAATTAGAGGCTTTTCCCTTCTCTTTCTTCCTCGGTTCCCACCCTCCTCCTCTAAGGGATGCCTTAAGGGACTCCCAATAATGGTGCCCTTAAGACACGGGGCTTAGCACCCTCGATAATGATGCTCTAAGCAAAGGGAACTGAAAAGTACGTTAATCTGAGAGACATTCAAAATCCCACACAGCCTAGTAAGTTATTGATAAAGTACTCAACAAAAGGAAATGAATAGTAAGTAACCTAAAAGTGACCCCTTTAAGATCTCTGAAAGTTAAATATATACTTCAGTTTCATTAGTGGATGAAAAAAATATTTTATACTATTTCATCAAACTTTTTTTTTTGAAACACTCAAAATAAACCTGTAAAATTTATTAAAATAAGTTGAACCACTAGTGATTGACAAGAAATTTTATCAGACTAAAGATCATGTTTAATGGAGAGTTCTTAGGGTGGAGTTCTTAGCGGAATATAAGAAATTGTCTCTTAACTTTTAACTAAAAAAACTAAGAACCGGCTCTGACAGGAGGAAAAACATCCAGAAACCGAAACTAAGAACCGGCTACATAGATTCGCGAGTTTCACCTTTGGATCATTTAAATGTCTCTAGTTTCTCCTCCTGTAAATCCAAAACCGAAACATCTTCAGTTAGAATTTTGATTTAGTCTCATACCACTCAAAACCAACACCCACCAAAAACTTTGAATATTTGGTACTTTACGGTTAAATCGAATTTTAATATGGAAAACCAGAAGACCGTTATCAAACCGTAGCTCAATTAACAATAAAAAAAGAAGAAGAACAAGTAAGAGCATGAATATCGCGGTCTCTAAGCCGCGTATTTAGGTGTTTTAGGATTAAAAAAAAAGAAAAATGTGTTAATTATTTAGAAACGTCGCTTAATTAAGCGAAAGAAGAAACAGTTTTATAGGACACGCGTCACAAATGCACCGTTCTCTCTCTCTTGATGGATCATCTTCTCTCTTTGTCTCCCGAATCCTCGACGACATCGAAACTCTCTGGTGATCTCTCCTCGGCGCTGATCTCTCCTCGACGGTATCTCTCATCGACGGAATAAGCTGGCGTCTCTCTCGGTCGAATCGTCCACTCTGTCGGTCTCCTCGGCGACTCTGCTTCTTTCTCGGTCTCGTCGACGAGTCGGCGTCTCTCTTGTGATCCTCGATGGCTCTGCTTTGCTGTCGGTCTCGCCGACGATTCACACTCCTGTCTCGCGATCCTTGATGACTCCGCCTCTCTCTTGGTCTTGTCGACGCCTCCACGTCTCTCTAGCGATCCTCGATGACTCGGCTTCTCTCTCTTGGTCTCCTCGATGACTTCACGTGTCTTTCACAGTCGTCGAAGCTCTCCGGCCCATGGCTAGTGTCGAGGAAATCATCAAATCGAAAGGTAAAACTATGTATTTGTCCTTTTATGTCTCAGCTCGTGATTGTACATATGATGATGTCTCTTGTGTTTGTTTAAGTCTGTGTCTTTGTTTATTATGTTGATTCTGTCTCTTATGTTGGTTGTGTCACTTGAGAAATTTATGTCTGGTGATTTAAAGATCGATCATCACTGATTCTTTTTTATCTGTCTCTTTGTCTTTGTTTCTTTAGATGGACGGATGAAGCTACATGAAGATACTTGAAGGTTCGTCAAAGCAGAGGTCTACAATTGGCGTACAGGTAAAACAATAATCTTTGCTCTCGTAAATTGATTGCTAGTTTGAAAAAAGCTTTGGTTAGGTGTGATTAATGGTTAGATAAAAACTGATTACTGTCTGCAATATATTGAATGTCAATCTTGTTTCTCTGCAATATATTCATTGTGAATCTGGCTGGTTGTCTGAGGTGTGATTAATGAGTAGATAGAAAGATGTTTAAGTCTGATTAATGAGTTAGGTGAATGTCAACTCGAATGGTTGTAAATTAAACCTTCTCTCTTGTATAAACCACTCCTTCTTCTCTTCTTCTCTTCCATCTATCAACTACGGCTTCTTCTCTTCTTTTTATCTTCTCTTCAACTACGGCTTCTTCTCTTCTTCTCTTCCTTTAGACAAAATCAGATATGGATTCCAATCCATATAGGAATTTAAATTTTGTTGATCTTCTTTAAAGTCAACAAGATAGTTCTGGTTTTGAATCTTCTGCTCTTCCAGTATTCGGCAGTCAAGCTACTGAAGGATGCAACTTCGAAGAGAGCAGTCCTACAGAGCGTAAAGAAAGAAGGAGTTGGAGTCCAATAGAGGATGTCGTGCTCATCAGCTCGTGGCTGAACACAAGCAAAGATCCCGTTGTTGGGAATGAGCAGAGGTCAGTTTCATTCTGGAAAAGAATTGCAGCTTACTTCAACGCCAGTCCTAAGCTTGTTGGATGTGAAAAGAGAGAGTCGTCTCAGTGCAAGCAAAGATGGCACAAGATCAATGACATTGTCTGCAAGTTTTGTGGAGCGTTTGAGGCTACTACCAGGGAGAGAAGTAGTGGGCAAAATGAGAATGATGTTCTCAAACTTGCCCACAAAATCTTCTTTAGCAACCACAAAAAGAAGTTCACCTTAGAGCATGCATGGAAGGAATTGTGCAATGACCAGAAGTGGTCTGAGCTATCTACTGCAAAAAATGATGGAAGTTCGAAGAAGAGGAAGGTTGACGACGCTTCACAGTCAGAGAGCTCTCAAGCAATTGAAACCGATGATGAAAGAACCAACCGTCCCCGTGGCGTTAAGGCATCAAAAGCCGGTGGGAAGAAGGCAATGGTTGATGGCAAGGAGGTTGCTAAGTTTCAGACGATGTGGACAATCAAGAAGCAGGATTTGGAGATAAAGGAAATGCTTCCAAGATGAAGCTACTGGACAGACTCCTTGGAAAACAAGAACCGCTACAAGATTATGAGGAAGCACTGAAGCAGAAACTCATAACTGAGTTGATGTCTAATTATTTAAGTGTGAGTGTCGTTTTAGTGTTAAGTGTCAAGTCTTCGCAGTGTGAAAATGTTCTGTGATGTGTCGTTGCTTTTGTTGTATTCAACAACTAAAAGATGATTTGGTTGACCATGTATGGCTTTGATTTGGACGTGAAGAAGACAACAATTGAACTCAGATGCTTCTTTCAAATTATTATCGTTTATTTTACTAATCTTCGTTTTTATGTTTTTTAAAAAAAAATTATGTTTCAAATGTTATCTTTTAATATGTTTTATTTAATAAAAATTTTAAGTTTAATAAAAAAAGTTTAATAATTTTTTTTTAAGAACCCTTAATTAATAACTTTGCATTAGACTAATTAAATTTATGGATTTATTAGCTTTATCTCTTAATACACTTTTTCTACTAAAATGCATTAAAAATTAAGAAGAATCCCTTATATGGGTATTTGCAATAGTCATGCTATAAGGGACCCACAAAATCACCTAAAAAGGTGAAACTCGCGAATCTATTGCTAGGTGGGGCTTCTCTTAAGCAAAGATCGCATGAACCTCTTTAATATCATTTTTCGGCTTCACATCGCAGAACAAATTTCAGTTTCCCTAAAAACATTTCTGCAACGCAATTCAATTCCCTTCTTCGATCCAAAATAATTTCACAAAATAAAATCGGAGAAAATGGGCGTGGCTCAGGCGATGGAAGCCCTAACGGAGCGAGCAGGTCTGATGAAGGAGTCTCTACAGAAAAGCCAAACCATCACCGACAACATGGTCGGTATCCTCGGCTCTTTCGACCACCGTCTCTCCGCTCTTGAGACCGCCATGCGTCCCACTCAGGTCTTTTTTTTCATGGTCTCTTGACATTATCCTAGGTTGTCGGATTTGAGATCTGATCAATTGTTGTTGGAAATTGATATTATTAGGTTTTGGATTATGCGAGATTAATGACACCATAATTTGGCTAATTTTATTTTGAGTTTATGGACTTTGCGCATGTTGTTGTGTAGATAAGAACGCATTCAATAAGGAGAGCTCATGAGAATATAGACAAGGCATTGAAACAAGCTGAGCTTATATTGGATCAATTTGATCTCAGTAAAAAGGTTTTTTACTCTTTCTCTTAACCTTCTTATTTCGTTTGCTTGTGTTTCACGTAATTGGTTATTTTCCCCTAAAAGATGTTTCCTCTATTTCTTTTTTTATGTTTTAACATTTTCATCTTGTTGATGTTAACATTCTCCTTTCTCTGTCAATCACTGAAACTTTAATAGATAAAATATTGGTCATTTTTGTTTGTCAGGCTGAAGCTAAAATATTGAGAGGGCCACACGAGGATCTTGAAAGCTACCTAGAAGCAATTGATCAACTGAGAGGCACTATCAAATTTTTCAGCAACAACAAAATGTTTAAGAGTACTGCCACTGGAGTTATTGGTCATGCTCACAATTTGCTCTCTAAAGCTCTATCAAAGCTAGAGGATGAGTTCAGACAGATACTGCAGAACTACAGGTTTCGTCTTTGAATACACACGGATTTGTTTGTGCCTTCCTAACCGAAGCAAGGATTGTTTCCAACAGTTTTGACTTCTTTTTTTTTTCGAAATATTTTAGCAAGCCAATGGAGCCTGATCGCCTATTTGAATGTCTTCCAAGCAATCTTCGACCATCAACAGACGGCGAAGGTGGTGGCGGAAAGAGTCATGATCCGCATCAAAAAAGCTTAGAAAACGCTATTTTCACAGTCCCAACAGTCATTCCCCCGAGGGTTCTCCCTTTGCTTCATGATTTGGCCCAACAAATGGTTCAAGCTGGTCATCAGCAACAACTTTTCAAAACTTACAGGTCCATCTTACATTTTTTTTTCATTTTCTTTAATTATTCCAAATCAGAATTTATAAACAAAGATCATTCAAATGAATTTGTTATGAAAAAAACTAAGCTATTTGCTGCTTTTTTTGTACATAATTTATGTAACAATATCCATACTACTTTTTGTAATCTATTAGAGATACGCGTGCGGCAGTTTTGGAGCAGAGCCTAAAGAAGTTAGGTGTGGAGAGGCTTAGCAAGGATGATGTTCAGAGAATGCAATGGGAGGTCTTAGAGGCCAAGATTGGGAACTGGATTCATTACATGCGAATATCTGTAAAAAAAAAAAATATATATATATATATATATATCTTTTCTAGAAATGCCTTAATTAGATCCATTACTTGTTCCTTGTCTAACACGCATTTGCTTATGCTGCTGCCTGCCTTGATACAGGTGAAACTGTTATTTGCTGCGGAAAAGAAAATCTGCGACCAAATACTAGACGGTGTTGAGTCACTGAGAGACCAATGTTTTGGTGAAGTTACTGCAAATAGTGTAGCTATCCTTCTTAGTTTCGGGGAGGCTATCGCTAAAAGCAAGAGATCTCCCGAGAAACTGTTTGTTTTGTTAGATATGTATGAAATAATGAGAGAGCTAAAACCCGAGGTAACGTTTTAACTATCTCATTCCATCACTTATGTGTATTAATTAACGCACCTAATCTCTTTTCATTTTTTGTAGATTGAGTTGGTCTTTGGAAGCCAACCTTGTACCGAGATGAAAGACTCTGCGCTGAATCTGACGAAACGATTAGCTCAGACAGCACAAGAAACATTTGCTGATTTCGAAGAAGCGGTCGAGAAGGATGCTACTAAAACCGCGGTTATGGATGGAACCGTGCATCCGCTTACTAGCTACGTTATAAACTATGTCAAGTTCTTATTCGAGTGAGTAGCTTTTACTTATTTATACCAATTGAAATCGTCAAATCTTGTTGGATCTCTCAGTGACATTTTGAAATTTTGGAACAGTTACCAATCGACGTTGAGGCTGCTTTTTCAAGAGTTTGACAGCAAAGATCCTGATTCCGAGCTTGGAGCTGTAACAACAAGGATCATGCATGCTTTACAGAACAATTTGGATGGTAAATCAAAGCAGTACAAAGATGCAGCATTAACTCAACTCTTCTTAATGAACAATGTTCACTACATAGTGAGATCTGTCAGGAGGTTCTGTTTCTGCCTCTCCGGTTCAATAAATTTATACAGAACCAAAAGCCTAAAACATAAAGCCTGAAGTAGGTTTTTACATTTTCACAGGTCAGAAGCAAAGGATTTGTTGGGTGATGATTGGGTTCAAATACATAGAAGAATCGTACAGCAACACGCAAATCAGTATAAGAGAGTTTCATGGGCAAAGGTTTTTATGATGTTTGTTTCAGGTTTATGCTCTAAAATGCTTGAAGAGTGTTTTTCTGATTAGCCATTTCTTTTCCAGATTTTGCAGTGTCTAACGGTTCAGTCTAGTGGGAGTGGTCCGGTAGAGAACTCAAATATATCGAGAGCATCAGTGAAAGACAGATTCAAGACTTTCAATTCTCAGTTTGAAGAACTTCACCAAAGACAATGCCAATGGACTGTTCCGGACAGTGAATTGCGTGAATCTCTAAGGCTTGCTGTTGCGGAAGTTCTTTTGCCTGCGTTCAGATCATTTCTCAAACGTTTCGGGTACGTACCATTCAGAAAAACCTTTAAACAGATTTGGTTAAGATTAGGTTTGTGTGGTTTCTTGTTCTTGAAGAAAATGAAATAGATATTTGTGGTTTCGTGTTCAGCAAGAATAAAAATGTTGTTGCTTTGTTGGTGTTGTGTCACAGGCCCATGATAGAAAGTGGTAAGAACCCACAGAAGTACATAAGGTTCACTCCTGAAGATCTTGAGCGAATGCTTAACGAGTTCTTTGAAGGCAAGACTTGGAGTGAGCCCAAGAGATAAACATGTATTGATTGCTTGTTTCTATTCTTTTGTACATTCTTTTTTTTTTTTTTGTTCTTTTCTTCCAACATTATTTATTTATAATATTATGTATCTCTTTTTAAGATATTTTTGTTTTATTTATTTCTTATTGTAAAATTGATGAGGTCATCAAACAATTTGCTTTGTCAAATTTGTATATGTGGACTGAAATTACAACTGTAAAATTGACTTTTTGCAAGGAGTAACTTTGATTCAAGAACTTGAATTGAAACAGCTATCAATCGACTTTTATACTAGTTTCTCAAGAGTTTGACAAATTTGATGCTGATTTCTGAGCTGCAATTAGTGACGACGAGGATCCTGCAGGCGTAACAGAACAATTTGGATGGTAAATCCAGACAATGCAAAGATGCAGAATTAGCTTCAACTATTCTTAATGAACATTACATAGTGGGATCTGTCGGAACGTTCGGGATCTTCTTCACTCACTCGGTCAAACATTTTATCAAAACCAAAGTGTTAATATGTTACCATGAGGGGACTAACATTAGCACGTTTAACTTACTCGTTCATGATAACCCGCGCGGAGTGAGTTCTTGTAATAATGCTTGTTTATGAAATAGTTTTAATATTTTACAAAACTACAATCTTTATCGATTATAAAATGATGAATACAAATGTTGGTCTCTTAAATATATCATCGTTGTTGAAGAGTTAACGTATTACATCTCATTTTAATTATTTTTAAGATTTCATATGCACAAAAGAAAATTAAATTTTGCGGCTCACACAAATCACCAAAACCAAATAGGCAACATCGTTGTATAATGACGAAAGGAGATTAGGTTTTATGCTCTCGATTTGTTTACTATTGACTCTCCCTAAGTGACTTCATTTTCTACCTCTATAGAATTGTGTTTTCGTTCTCGTCTTTGTTTCATTGATATGAGTTAAGTTTCTTTTTTTTTTTTTAACTTTTTTTATGAATTCAGTGAATTAAGTGCCGATTAAAAAAAATAGACATATGTGAAAATTAGTTTCACTCCATATACATATCTAAAAATCAAAATTTTGAAAAAAAATCACGGGCAAACTATATTAACATGTTAGTGTTCAAATCTAATATATCAAGTTGTTATAGAATACAAATGCAAACTTGAAATATAAATGTTTGTCTAGTATATATTCACCAACTTGGTCTAAAAATCATCTAATTAGAACAACAAAACAAATTACTTATTTCACCAGTTCGGGTAATATCTGAATCCGAACAGGTAATATCCGAATCCGAATGGATATCCGAAGATAACCAAACATAAGTATACTTTTAACTCTATATTTCTAGTTTATTTCTCTTATTTTATTCAAAATATTTATATTAATGATTCTTATTGCTCAAAATTAGATAATATACATATATTTATGGACAAAATCATTTGCTACTTACTTAAAATACATATCAAGTTATTGTTTCTTGTATTAACAAAAGTTGCATCTAAAATTTTAAAACAACAACTAAAATTAGTGTATTCCTATTTTTAAAGTTTTACCTCCAAACCTATTAATAGTTTAATCTTTTAAAAATTAAAAAAACAGTTAAGTTAAAATATATTTTAAATACAAAAAACTTAAACAATGAAGAATTTATTTATTTTTTCTTCAAAATTTAAAAATTTCCGAACCCGACCCAAAATATCTGAACCCGAACATAAAATACTCGAACCCGACTCGAAGTGTAGAAATACCCGAACGGGTTCTATACCTTTATACTGAAATATCCGATACAAACTCGAACGTGTATCCGAACACCCACCCCTATGATATATGATCATTTGTATCTTGCTTGAACAAAAAATGGTTAAACCATTGATCACAAAAAATTTTAATGTGGGACTTTTACTATTTTTAGTAATTTATAGTCGTTTTTAAAAATTCAAAATATAACATATAAGAAAAAATCCAATTGTTTTATTATATGAATGTGATTGTTTAATTTTTTTTAATAGTATAAAATTAAACAAAAAAGAGAGAGGTTAGAATTTTTTTTAATCAAATATGTATTATTCATAATCTTTAACTGTCATATATATTAACCATATTAGGTAATTCTATAGATTTTATTTAAGGAAAGAAAAAATATTTTTTTTACACTATTAATTAATTTGATAGTTAGTTTAATAAAAAGCGTAATATATGTTTATGTGAACCAACTTATTTTTTTAACAATTCTAATAATCATTCTCGTGATGACACGTGGCTACGAAAACATTTTCAAATGCTTCAGGATTAATATAGAGGGGATGTCTTTATTAGTTAATAAGAATAAATTTTCAAAACTTAACCTGAGAGATTACGGTTAAGCGGTAACTTTTCTACCACATTTCTCAAGCGAAATGGTCCATTTTGTAGGTTCAAAGAAAATAATAAGTTCATTTCTTAGGTCTAAAGAATATAATATTTTGAGTAATGATAGTTCAAACACATCGAAGAATCGCGTAGAGCAAATCGGTACAAGAGAATTTCCTGGACAAATGGTTCGTCAATTTATCTGCTAAGAATGCATCAACATGTATAGGTATTCTGATCTATAGTTGGCTAAGAGTATATATTTTTCTCGATTAGCATTCTTTCTGCAGATTTTGCTATGTTTCCACGTCAGATCGAGTGTGAGAATTCATATATATTAAGAGAATCATACAAAGAAAAATTCAAGAATTTTAATTTTCATTATGAAGAGCTTTACCAGAGATAATGCCAATCGAAAAGTAATATATTTCCGACGTCCTCTTACCTGTCTTCAAAACGTTTTGGTGCACATAAAGTTAAAGAAACACTCTTAAAAGGCTAAAATTAGGTTGTGTAGTTTCTCGTACAAAAAAACTACTCAAATGCTTTTGCGTTCTTTCGGTTGCACATATTGTCGTAATTAACGTTGCACTGGAAAAGTAATATATTTTATTTTCCAACGAAAGTATGCAGCTATTACACGAGAAACTACATGGTTTTAGGCTTCTCTGAAGCCAAAGTATAAAACCCATGTCAGTTTAAAATGTAAACAAATAAAAAAAGCCAAGAAGAAGGAGAATGAATGAAACCAAGAAAGTTACATAACATGGAGAAGTTCTTTAATTTTGAATGATGATGATGGATCATTTATGGATATATGATAAGAAATCAGGCACATATGAATCTAGAGAGCTCGACTTTTGATGATGTCGAAACTCATCTCGCTCGGGTCTGTGGCTTGTAACTCCACCTGAATCCCATCCAACTCTCTCTTGAACCTGTCTTTTGAGCTCGCATACACCATCTTCATTCTTACCCTCGAAGAATCCGGTGACCTACCATATACATGCACTATTATGAATAAAATATCACATCGGAAGTTGGAAAGGATTTTAAATTAAATGAATATGTAATGGAAATATAATAATCTAATATGCATCATCCATTATTGTCCTTAATCTATGTAAGTTGCATCATCCATTATTGTCCTTAATCTATGTAAGTTCCACAACACCTAATCTAGTTATTTGTGCTATCGTCTTTGTTGTGTCACCAAACATATTCAAATCCACGTAGTGCTTGTTGTTAAGAGAGGAAGATGTTTTTTAACATGAAGTGCACGTGTTGCGTGAGGGTCAAGAAGTACCATGCTATGAAGAAGATCTTGCTTTTCTGGCAATTCTCAGCAGTGGTGAAGTCGAAGTCATAGACAGCGTAGCGGCACTCATTGGCAGGTAAGGAATTGGAGAAATCGTCGTAGTTCTCCTCAGGACTTCCAAGCTTCTCAACCACCACTTGTTGTCCGTCTATCCTGAATATTATGAACCTATAGTTTCTTTTCGCTTTTAGCTCCAAAAACTTCAACTTACATTCGTCTTCCACCGCCATTCCTGACGCTGCGTTCGCCTTTCCAATTCATAGTATATGGATAAACCGTAATCCAAGATTGTAAATGGGACAATAAACCAATATGATCTTATGTGAACGCAAATAAATAAAAGCATAACAAGAAACAATATTCATATCTATAACACAACTTCATTACAAAGAGAAAGGAGACAAAAGAGAATGAGAGAACAAACCATTGCGTTTGGTTGATGGAGGTAAACCTAAGACAACAATGATGTTAGAGATATGTGACTTCTTGTTTTGTTCTTGTCCTCTTTTGTTGGAAAGATCTCTTAATTTGATTTGAAGTGGCTAATCTGAGACTAACTCGGACAACCATTAATGCTTCTCCTCTTTTAACATCAAACCACACCTTTTCTTCAACTCTATCCTTCAAATTCGCATTACCATCCTTTATTACAGGACAACTGCTCTACTCTAATTTTAGCATATTTACATCCTTATCCATCCAACTTGAGGACTATGTCTACCGTTTGGTTGACAAAACGATTTGCGGTTTAAACCATTTGGTTCTTCGTTGATTTGATCGGTTTAGAGATTATCTGAAACAGAACTGGGTGTGGTTTCATTACATAACATTGTTCTGAATGTTTAAATAGCTATGAACTTGTCCTTAAATGACTCTAAGAGGCAGATAGAGAACAAAAAAAAAAAAATTCTTTCCTACAAAATTGACAGATCCTCTCGTATTATCCTAAGAAATTAACAACCTTTGGACCTAGTTTCTTTTTGGGGTGATCTTCTGCTCTGGATCATCAGGTGTAGTGTAATATCATCATCATAGCTCTTGATCTTCTTGCTGCTTTTAGGCTCTTCATAGAATCGTCCTCAAGCTCGTCTCCACTGAACTTAGTGAATGTCCCTCTTGGTGTAGCATCAAATCCTGTGCTTCCATGCGGGAGATAACGTTAGTTTTTTTATAAGAATAAGAGCCATTGCATTTACTGCTGTCTCTCTAATAACTTGACAGACAGTTCAATTGAAAGAGAAAATACATTGAGTACGAGTGAATTAGAAGCTCAAGAAGTGAAAGAAAATGTTACTTGAACGCTTTGTTGGGGCTGAATCTCTGTTTAGTTATTCAGGGCAGTCTTTGACGAGATGGACTACACCCCCACACACTTTACAACACCCACCCTGCAAAAGAAAACATGTTGAAACTCATTCTATACGAAGGGACAAGAAAAATATCAAAACAAGATTTGAGCATTGTACCATTGGGTAAACTCCATTCTTGTTTTGTGGGCATTTCTTGCTTATGTCCCCATGTTATTTACATATGAAACAACTTGCCAAATATAATCTTCAGTGATGTTAACTTATTAAAAAGTGAAGTATGTAGGTCTAAGGTCTCTTGGTGAATATCTCTCCAGGAATTGTGAAAGATATTCCCCACAATAAATGAATCTATGTGTAACGACTGTGATCCGGCTTTTCTTTAAACTGGTATTGGTTTAATTCAAATTAAATTAATCTATATATAATAGCAAACTCAAATTTTGTACTCGCTGACATCATCTTTTTTTTGTAGGAAAAAAAATTTCAATGCAATGGTTAGAATTTTCTTTTATTTATGATCTAAAAGACATAAAACAATTTTGCTGATGTCATCAAGAAAATTATATTTGATAACTCTTCCTTGAACAATTATCTATTTAAACAACATATATCCCTTAACAACCAAACAAAACATCCTTTGACAAACAAAAAATTGAAGAGTTACAATCTGACGGTCATATTTGTTTGTTTTACTATCTAATGGTCCTAAAATTACCTTGGTTTAATTGTTTTATGTCTTGTCGCAACTCTTCTCTTAAGAGTTTCCTTCTCAAACAACACATACCTTGAATAGCCCTCAATATACTTTTCAGGATCTATAAATTGAAGTTTTTACAGCAGAAACATTTTTTAAAAAATATACTTGGTTCCTTTTAGTATTCATCGTCTATCTCATTTTCTATGCTTTAGTCTTCATTAAGGTATGTTTTATTGGTCTTTCTTATAATCTTTATTATTGAAGTTTTATTTAGGTCATGTTAATATATTGTATAACGGTTGCATAAAGTGTACAAGTAGCAAATAATTTTAAATTAAGGTAGGTATATTATAATGAGCACGTAAAACATCTTTCTTCTTCTTTCTTCTTCTCTTCCGTCGAAGTCACAGCCTCTTTATTGACTTTTATTGACTCGTTGTGTATTGTAATCAATACGGCGAGGTTTGTCACTGGATTTTGATGTCTTTGAAAAGTAGAGAAAGTCTGAAAAGAGATTTCTGGAACACCTTACCCGGTGAAGAATATGACGCCTCAGGTTGGTTGTCACTCCCCCACGTCTCCATCTTTCGGATCCATGCATTACGAATGCTTTCGATGGCACGGCTGTTTCCTCTGGTAGTGGTGACTGATCACTGATGACGACAATGGTGGCTCCTCATTTAACTGCATCAAAGTCGAGAGATGAAGAGAGGGAAGGAGAGAGTGATGATCACAATAGTTTAACAATGGCAACTTGCGACTGTTCATTATTACCAAAGTACTATCGATATACATATATATATATATATATATACATAATTGCGTAAGATAAAAATGGTTTTAGTAACTACACGTTTATTTGGAAAAAGTTCAGATGGGTATCACCCATATAACTCATTCGAAATTTTTTTCTAGAATAGAAACTGTCAAAATAAATCTGAAAATATGACTGTGGGATATGTAAATCTGGAAATAGATCTCATTCAAAAATTTACCCATAGAAAACATATTCACCAAAGTACTATACATATACATATTTCTATATATAATAGCAAAACACCAAACGATTGTGATATTTGTAACAAGAAGTAAATATTATTTTTTAAAATGAGTAAAAATATGACTTTTTGTTGTGAATGAAGGGTTTAGATCGTAGGTTTCTAAAATGTGCATGCATCATAAATTTTATGTTTGAATCCAAAATCGAGGAAAATACGTTTGGTTTGATGGGCGAACTAAAATGTATTTGCAAAATTAAACCTGAAAAAATTAAATGATTTGCATCCGGTATTGGTTTTTGGTGACAACAATTGGGCTCCTTCTTTAACCGCATTAAAGTTGAGAGATGAAGAGAGGGAAGGAGAGAGTGATGATCAGAATAGTTTAACAATGACACTTGCAACAGTTGATGACTGAATAATGGTGGCTGGATTTTTAGAGGATATGTATATGTATAAAGATATATATATAGGTGACACGTTTAGGATAGGGGAAATGAGTGTGTTTAGGATTAAGAATAAGATTATTTAATGAAATCATACGTAATTGTTTAACATGGGTCAATGGGTTTTCGAAGGCCAAGTGGAGAATCGAAAGAAAGAAAGAAAGATTGTATATGTAACACCCCCGAACCGTTCTAGGTATAGGTTAAACCACCGGTCAACAATCAAACAAGAACATGACCGACGGGCCGACCGTCTACCAAGGATCGGGAGCGCTACATGACGGGTTAACGGCCGATCCGGCCAAGGTAACGAAAAGTGCAATTCGTAACTAGGCCAGTCCGCCCGCTAACACGTCCCGTCAGACCAAAGCCTAAGGCTTCTCAACCCGTACCCCAATCTGACGTTGTGTTAGCTTGGACAAGCTAATATCAGAAACAACAAGGCATTTACACAAAACATCGCTTTATTTATCTTATATAATATCTGGTTTTCAACACACAAAATATTACACAAGTAGTGGCATGCCAAGAAAGCGAAAATACATACTTATAGTCTGAAAGCGTCTTAAGCAAAAAGATGCAAATCTACACCAGCCAGCCTAGCCTCCCGCGACCTCTACAAGCTCGCTACTGGTCACCTGAAACAACAACGAGTGAGAAGTGAGTAATCTAGCATTACTCAGCGAGTTACAATCCCCAACTAACAAATTTAACCCCTCGCTATCCCACCCCAAACAATCTAAAGCGAGAAGTTCACCTAACAACACAATTCAATAACAATAAGCAATATCAGAAATACGCAGCAGTAAACGATAGCAAGATAACTAGCATTATGCTAATTACAAGCTCATCACCAAACTCAAACTCGACTTAAACCAGCGTTCAATAACCCGAAACACGATATAATATAACAAACTCGGGCCCTGGTGACGTTATGTTCCTCGTTCACTATCGGAAATATCCTATCTTCCTACCACGAAGGCCAGAAGAAGGAACTTTCAACCGACCGCGGCCCACAGTCCTTCGGGTCACCGCGCGACAGCCCACAGTCCTTCGGGTCACTGCCACATTACACCGTCGTGTAATCACTCAGCCATAGGCCATGACCCCGTCTATCTGAGTCTTCCCGATCCAGCGAATAAGGGGTTTCCTTGAACCCGCCGGGTACGAGGTCTGAAGGAACACTAACTCACCCCAATATGCCTAGCAATGTGGGTTACACAAATGATGTCGGCCAATATATGATTAATACTAAACCCGGTAAAAATAACACAAGGTTCCTAGTATTAATCGCAAATTAACACAACCAATCATATTCCAGAATACCTAACTATCCACAACTTAGCGATATCATCTAAGCATTCCGCATTCGCTAACTAACCAATCAACCTAACCATTAGCATGCTACTACGGTTCTCAAACAATAACAAGCATGCCATCAACTCAATCAACATAACTTCAATTATTCAAACCGCTACTCAGTTAGACCCGGCCTCCTGCCATGATCCAACTTCCAAGTAACGGGACCCTGCATGAAACCAACTCAGCAATCAATCGATTATAACTCACAGTTTTTGGTTGACCGTGGCCTTGACCCCAAACCCGACTTATGCGATCCGAACCCTTTCTCGACCTTCTCAAGTAGAACCACGTCCAGACTGGTCTTGAACTGGTCTCCACTATATCTGATCTTCCTTCACTTGAACAGAACCTTCTCCAGGTGCTGACTCAAAATCGGCAGAGTAACTGTTCTCGAAAACAGCCTAAATCGCTCGAAAACTATCGAAACTCGATCTTTCTTTCTTTGCTTTCTCTCTCACGTTTTGAACTGAATTTCAAGTGTTCTGAATGTGTTCAAATGAGAGGGGATCGTGGGCTATTTATAGGAAACAGCAACCAATCAGAAACAAGCCGTGTGGTAGCCCGTGTGTCGCTTCGCGAGGCTCCGGACGCATGCGCGGCGACACCTCGTGCTCCACATGGCTGGCTGCATGTTTCAGTCTCATGCAGGATGACACACCCACATCCAGATGGCCAGCTGCATGACTGAAGTGCATGCAGGTCGACACACCATCTCACACATGGCTGGCCGCATGCTTCGGTTGCATGTACTGCAACACCTCCTGCTTCCCTTGACACACACACTGCCAGGAGCTTTCCACCACATCCTGAACACACACACATCTAGCCACCTCGAGCTTCTCGGTCAATTGTCCGATATCGGCCTTCCAGTGAATTTTTTCGTCCCGCGATCATTCCCAATATTTTTTGACGCCCGTTCTGATGATCTGATTATTTTTAATAAGCTACAAATGAATTTTGAATTGATGGAAAATATTTCCCGAGTTTCCGGCTTCTTCGAAAAATTCCATAATACTGAAATTAGGGTTTTTCGCCCAATTTCCTGTCTTCTTGTTGTGCTTCCAAAAGTGTCATGCTTAAACGTCCTTTGAGTAAATATACCACATTGTCTAACAATTGTCTAGTGGGATACTTGACTCATGGTTCAGACAAAAACAATTTGATCGTCCGCGACTAGACCACCTAAAAGATACTCGACCATTCTCTTTTTTTTTTTAATGGGTTTCTACATTCTCCCCCCCCCTTAACAGAATTCGTCCTCGAATTCTAAGGTTCTGAGGGGCCTCCTTCTTCCATCACAGCATCCTCTCGGAAGAACTCAGGGTGATCGGTTTTAAATCGCGCTTCATCTTCCAAAGTAACATGAATCCTGTTTTGTCTTCCCCAGAACACTTGTACTTGAGTAATCTCACGATTCTTCAGCTTCTGAATACGCCATTCTCCCAATCTGATTGGTCCTTCCGGATACGTAAGGTTTGTCCTCAACTCCTCTAGACTCTCGGGTTCAACAGTACTTGGATCCCGTATATGTTTCCGAAGCATGGAAACATGAAATACAGGATGTAGACGCATATCCTCTGGCAGATCCAAACGGAAAGCTACCTCACCAACTTTCCCGATGATCTTGTACAGACCAATGAACCTGACCGCAAGTTTCCCGAACTTTCCAAATCTATCCTTCCCTTTATGTGCAGTAACTTTCAAATAGACCCAATCTCCTATCTCAAAAGTTACCTCTCTTCTTGACTGGTCTGCGTACTTCTTCTGACGGTCCTGAGCCTTCTTCATGTTGGCCTGAATCGTCTCTAGCTTAATCATGGTCTCCTGAACGATAGGTGACCCAAACATTCTTCTTTCGCCCACTTTCGTCCAGCACATAGGCGTTTTGCATGGCCTTCTGTATAACGCTTCATAAGGTGACATCCCTATGCTCGAATGATGACTGTTATTATATGAGAACTCGACCAACGGTAAATGCTTCTCCCAAGTTCTTGCCCAATCGAGAATACACATCCGAAGCATGTCCTCGATGGTCCGAATGGTTCTCTCCGTTTGGCCATCTGTTTCTGGATGGAACGCCGTACTTCTGAATAGTTTAGTTCCCAAGGCTTCTTGCAGGGCTTCCCAAAATGATGCCATGAACCTTGGATCGCGATCTGAGACGATGTCTGAGGGTACTCCATGTAACTTCACGATTTGGTCGATGTACAGCTCGGCCAATACTTCAACTTTATCAGTGTCCCGCATAGGCAACAAGTGTGTAACCTTGGTTAACCTATCCACAATCACCCATATCAAGTTGTTCGATCTACCTGGAGCAGTGGGTAATCCATTGATAAAATCCATGGAAATAGAGTCCCATTTCCATTGAGGTATCGGAAGACTCTGCAATAATCCTCCTGGAACTTGATGTTCGACCTTGAACAAGTTGTACACTGCGCAACCCATTGTGCTACTGATCTCTTCATTCCCGGCCAATGATAGTATCTTCTCACGTCTCGGTACATCTTCGAACTTCCAGGATGGATACTAAGTAAAGAATGGTGTGCAATCCTTAGTATCTCATCTCTCAGCCCTTGTCCTTTAGGAACCGTGATCCTCCCATTAATTAGCAAGTTCCATCCTCCGCCAAGTAGTATCCAGCATTATTTGGCCCGGCTTGTCCTTTGAGTTCTTCAGCAATCTTCAGTAGCTTCCCATCCTTAATTTGTTCTTCTCGAATTCTCTGAATCAAGCTGGCATGATTCACCGCTTGAAGTCCCAATGGCTCGCTCGCTTGCCCTTCCAAAACGACCAACTTCACTTGTTTCAACTCTTGGTTCAATAGCTCCACTTCTTTCTCCAAATCTGCGTCCAAATTTCTTCAACTTAAGGCGTCCGCAACAACATTCGCTTTACCAGGATGGTAGCGAATCCTTATATCGTAGTCTGCCACAAACTCCATCCACCTACGCTGGCGCAGGTTGAGATCTGGCTGAGTGAAGAGGTATTTAAGACTTTGATGGTCCGTGTATACCTCTACTTCTTCTCCATACAAGTAAGATCTCCAAATTCGCAAAGCGAACACTACAGCAGCTAACTCCAAGTCATGTGTACTGTAGTTATCCTCATGCTTCCGTAGTTGTCGTGAAGCATATGCAATGACTCGTCCATCTTGCATAAGAACACAACCTAACCCAACTCGTGAAGCATCTGTGTAAACCGTGTAAGGTTTACCTTGCTCGGGCAAAGCTAACACAAGTGCGGTCGTGAGAGCTTCCTTCAACTTCTTGAAAGCCTTCTCGGTTTCTTCCACCCATAAGAAAGGAACTCCTTTACCGGTAAGTATAGTTAAAGGCTTTGCAATGGAGGAAAAGTCCTTAACAAACTTCCGATAATAGCCCGCAAGTCCGAGAAAACTCCTTACTTCCGTCACAGTGGTAGGTCGAGGCCATTCCCGTATGGCTTGGACCTTTTCTGGATCAGCAGCCACGCCCTCTCCTGATACTATGTGACCCAGAAATCCTATCTCTCTCTTCCAAAACGAGCACTTGCTGAACTTGGCAAATAGCTTCTGATTCCATAACCAGTCTCAGATGCTCTTTGTGCTCCTCCTTACTTCTCGAGTACACCAGGATGTCATCAATGAAAATGATCACGAACTTGTCGAGGTAGTCGTGAAACACTTCATTCATCAAACGCATGAAAGCCGCAGGTGCGTCTGTGAGACCAAAGGGCATAACTACAAACTCGTACTGCCCATACCTCGTCCGAAACGCCGTCTTCATGATGTCTGACTTGGCAATAGGAATTTGGTGATACCCTGATGCCAAATCAATCTTCGAAAACCAACTAGCTCCCTTTAGTTGGTCTAACAACTCGTCTATCCTCGGAAGAGGATACTTATCTTTTATCGTGATGTTGTTGATACCACGATAATCGATACACAACCTCATGCTTCCGTCCTTTTTCTTCACAAATAGCACATGAGCTCCCCAAGGTGAAGAGCTCGATCGAATGAATCCCTTTTCCAATAGATCTTCTAATTGCTTCTTTAGCTCAGCCAACTCCGCTGGTGCCATCTGATATGGTGCCTTAGCTATAGGTTTTGCTTCAGGATCCAAAGTAATGGTAAAGGGATTACTCCGAGGTGGAGGTAATTCCTTTAGTGGTGCAAAGATATCCTCAAACTCTTGGACCACTTCTATGTCTTCGACCTTAACTTCATCATTAGTGGCTCCTCCACTAACCGATAAGGTCACCAAATATACTTCCCCATCTTGAAACAAATCTTGTACTCTCATTGCTGCTACCAAAGACACGGTCATACTAGGACTGATTCCATAGTACACCATCTCTGGTCGTTTACCTCTGCCAAACAACAACCTTCCCTTTCCACAGTCGATCTGAACTCTGTAGCTCGAAAACCAATCCATTCCAAGGATTACTTCGTACCCTTCCAAAGGCACGACCAACAAATCTGCCACAAACTCTTTGCCTTGAATGACCAATGGAACATTCTTGATACACTGATCTGCTTGAAGGGTTCGGTCTGCGGGGGTCAAGACGGTCACGTTTATCCTGTCAACCACAAAACAATCACAAAACCGGGCAGCTACTTCAGGGGTCACAAAACTATGTGTTGCCCCCGAGTCAAACAATACATGTGTGGGTTTACCAGCAACATGTATGGTTCCTGCCACAGTAACCCAATCAACAATATCTCAATCACAAAAACTAATCAAAGTTCGCACAATCATCAATCATCAATCCAAAATTTCCAAACGCGCAACCTAGCGATCAAGCAATCTATACTTAACCAGCATACTAACTAGGTTTCAACAACTAAATTCCATTTAATAAACAGAGGAGGTTAAGCACCCAATACCTGTGATGGGACCGCTTGACGGTCATGCATTGTCTGGGTTTTCTACCCCTAAGGCATAAACTCTACCTCCTAGGTTTTGTTTCTTTGGTGTTGCTCAATAGCTGGATGGCTAGGAGGAGCTCGGATCGCGAGAGGGATCGCAGGGATTGGCTTGTTTGGACATGACGATGCATAATGGCCCTTCCTTCCACAGAAGAAACAAGTAACATCTTCCATCCTCAGCGATGAATAACCCTGCTGGTTACTCCATGGGTTATTCCGCTGATTTTTCGGACAAAACCTCGAAATATGTCCCGGCTGATCACATGTGTAACATACTCCAGTGTTACCACGATTGTTGGCTTGGCCTCCAAATCCTCGCCTTTTGCCATTGTTAGATCTTGGACCCTTGTTGAAATTCGGTCTTTCTCCTTGGCTAAACTTGGTATGTCCACCAGAATGTTGTATAATCTTCCTTTCCGCCTCTAACACAGTCTCAACATTAACAACTTTTTCCACCAGATCCGATAAGCTGCTAAAGTTGCTTTCAGCTAAACGACTTCTAAGCTCCGGCTTCAATCCGTACATAAAGTTACGGATCATAGTTGCTTCATCTTCACGCCCATCAAAAACATGTCGCCTCAACCTTGTGAACTCAGATTCGTAACTCCTCACTGGCCTATCTCCTTGAACAAGGTTCGTGAATTGGCGCTCCAACCGATGCTTTGCTTCTGGAGGAAAATACCCCCTCTCAAACTCTCCCTTGAACGATTCCCATGATGTGATGGTGTGTCCACGCTGCCTGTCTATACTGTCCCACCATCCTGTTGCGTCGCCTTCCAAATAGTACACCGCGATCTTCTTCTGATACTCCTCCGGACACTCCATAGCCTCAAAGTTCTTCTCCATCATAGTAATCCACTTGCCGGCTTCAATAGGATCGGATCCTCCTTTGAACTTGTAGGATCCAATGTTCTTCATGGTAGATAATAGCTTGGAAACTTCAGGGGGTTGAGTACGCCTGCCTTGGTTACCAAGTGCCTCGGTCATCACGTCATGTAAAAGCTTCAGGGTGTTTTCCGCTCCTTGATCTTGTGGTCCTTCAGTGGTACAGTTTTGATCTGGCCTTGGGTGTGATTGAACGGATTGATCATGTTGATGTCTCCGGTCCCAATTACGACTTGGGCCAATACTCGCCAAACTGTCTTCCCTCACTCTAGTCCTGTTACCGTACACAGGAAAATATTTTGTTCTCTGCAGAGCGGTCCTATCGTGTCCAAACATCTCACTGATGCCATTTCCATCCTCCTGATCTGATCTGTAACCCAATCCTCCGCATGTCCAATCCATACCCTCTCCCCAAATCCGACCTCGTCCATCATCACCTGTCCCGCGATTAGCCATCTGCACACA
Source organism: Brassica napus (assembly GCF_020379485.1). Lineage (NCBI taxonomy): Eukaryota > Viridiplantae > Streptophyta > Magnoliopsida > Brassicales > Brassicaceae > Brassica > Brassica napus. The sequence continues at coordinate 13,154,098 of NC_063445.1, read as the reverse complement.
ATCAAAAGGGTAAGTCATATTCCTACTACGGGAAGCGGCTGGTTTCCTAATCATCTTTTTGCGACTCATTTGACTCGATAAAATCATTAAAAAGCACTTGTGTCACGCATGGACGAAACCATGCTCTGATACCACCTCTGTAACACCCCCGAACCGTTCTAGGCATAGGTCAAACCACCGGTCAACAATCAAACAAGAACATGACCGACGGGCCGACCGTCTACCAAGGATCGGGAGCGCTACATGACGGGTTAACGGCCGATCCGGCCAAGGTCACGAAAAGTGCAATTCGTAACTAGGCCAGTCCGCCTGCTAACACGTCCCGTCAGACCAAAGCCTAAGGCTTCTCAACCCGTACCCTAATCTGACGTTGTGTTAGCTTGGACAAGCTAATATCAGAAACAACAAGGCATTTACACAAAACATCGCTTTATTTATCTTATATAATATCTGGTTTTCAACACACAAAATATTACACAAGTAGTGGCGTGCCAAGAAAGCGAAAATACATACTTATAGTCTGAAAGCGTCTTAAGCAAAAAGATGCAAATCTACACCAGCCAGCTTAGCCTCCCGCGACCTTTACAAGCTCGCTACTGGTCACCTGAAATAACAACAAGTGAGAAGTGAGTAATCTAGCATTACTCAGCGAGTTACAATCCCCAACTAACAAATACAACCCCTCGCTATCCCACCCCAAACAATCTAAAGCGAGAAGTTCACCTAACAACACAATTCAATAACAATAAGCAATATCAGAAATACGCAGCGGTAAACGATAGCAAGATAACTAGCATTATGCTAATTACAAGCTCATCACCAAACTCAAACTCGACTTAAACCAGGGTTCACTAACCCGAAACACGATATAATATAACAAACTCGGGCCCTGGTGACGTCATGTTCCTCCTTCACTATCGGCAATATCCTATCTTCCTACCACGAAGGCCAGAAGAAGGAACTTTCAACCGACCGCGGCCCACAGTCCTTCGGGTCACCGCGCGACAGCCCACAGTCCTTCGGGTCACTGCCACATTACACCGTCGTGTAATCACTCAGCCATAGGCCATGACCCCGTCTATCTGAGTCTTCCCGATCCAACGAATAAGGGGTTTCCTTGAACCCGCCGGGTACGAGGTCTGAAGGAACACTAACTCACCCCAATATGCCTAGCAATGTGGGTTACACAAATGCTGTCGGCCAATATATGATTAATACTAAACCCGGTAAAAATAACACAAGGTTCCTAGTATTAATCGCAAATTAACACAACCAATCATATTCCAGAATACCTAACTATCTACAACTTAGCGATATCATCTAAGCATTCCGCATTCGCTAACTAACCAATCAACCTAACCATTAGCATGCTACTAAGGTTCTCAAACAATAACAAGCATGCCATCAACTCAATCAACATACTAGCGATATCATCAATTCAAACCGTTACTCAGTTAGACCCGGCCTCCTGCCATGATCCAACTTCCAAGTAACGGGGCCCTGCATGAAAACAACTCAGCAATCAATTGATTATAACTCACAGTTTTTGGTTGACCGTGGCCTTGACTCCAAACCCGACTTATGCGATCCGAACCCTTTCTCGACCTTCTCAAGTAGACCCACGTCCAGACTGGTCTTGAACTGGTATCCACTATATCTGATCTCCCTTCACTTGAACAGAACCTTCTCCAGGTGCTGACTCAAAATCGGCAGAGTAACTGTTCTCGAAAACTGCCTAAATCGCTCGAAAACTATCGAAACTCGATCTTTCTTTCTTTGCTTTCTCTCTCACGTTTTGAACTGACTTTCAAGTGTTCTGAATGTGTTCAAATGAGAGGGGGTCGTGGGCTATTTATAGGAAACAGCAACCAATCAGGAACAAGCCGTGTGGCAGCCCGTGTGTCGCTTCGCATGGCTCCGGACGCATGCGCGGCGACACCTCGTGCTCCACATGGCTGGCTGCATGTCTCAGTCTCATGCAGGATGACACACCCACGTCCAGATGGCCAGCTGCATGACTGAAGTGCATGCAGGTCGACACACCATCTCACACATGGCTGGCCGCATGCTTCGGTTGCATGCATCGCAACACCTCGTGCTTGGCCGTTCCACCTCGTGCTCCACATGTCTACTTGCATGTACAGGTTACATGTACTGCAACACCTCCTTCTTCCCTTGACACACACACTGCCAGGAGCTTGCCACCACGTCCTGATCACACACACATCTAGCCACCTCGAGCTTCTCGGTCAATTGTCCGATATCGGCCTTCCAGTGAATTTTTTCGTCCCGTGATCATTCCCAATATTTTTTGACGCCCGTTCTGATGATATGATTATTTTTAATAAGCTACAAATGAATCCTGACTTGATGGAAAATATTTCCCGAGTTTCCGGCTTCTTCGAAAAATTCCATAATACCGAAATTAGGGTTTTTCGCCCAATTTCCGGTCTTCCTGTTGTGCTTCCAAAAGTGTCATGCTTCAAACGTCCTTTGAGTAAATATACCACATTGTCTAACCATTGTCTAGTGGGATACTTAACTCATGATTCAGACAAAAACAATTTGATCGTCCGCGACTAGACCACCCAAAAGATACTCGACCATTCTCTTTTTTTTTATGGGTTTCTACAGTATACATATCCAATAATGTACCAACTTAACAACAAACAAAAAGAGTTTGAGACATTTACTAACATATTGTGAATGCATATTGAGGAATTCTATGTTTATTTGTTTTATTCCTTTGCCAAAGTAATGTTAAGTTGAATATTGTACACACGACTTCTAATTTTTATTATGTTTTTTTTTAAACACTTGAATTACAAAAAATTCTAGGTCTTCAAAAAACTTAATTCCAATAATTTTGATTTAAAATGTGTTTATTTTAAAGGGTGCTAATTCAGGATTCTAGTTTTAAAAGAGAAGTTATAAAAATAACACCCTTTAAAAAAATTGTGTGTTTGTTGTCTTTTTTTTGTAAACAATAGTCTAATAATTACCATGATGTAGGTTATTAGTTCTAAGAAAATACGACACCAGGATGGAAAAATCGTTACTGTGTGTTACTATCATTTTATAGGCAATGTTTTAGTGTGACATTTAAATACGAGAAAAAATATTATTTCAAGCAATTACAGATATTTTTTAATTATTTAATTACAGATATTTTTAAATTATTGAAAAGTTTCATACTTTGTGATTCACACAATTAAAGACAAACAAAACTGTCATTACCACTTTGACCAAAAATAATTAATAGGAGAGCTAGAGTAACAATCTTGGACAACTATGTCTTTAAGAAAATTAGAATTTACTAACTCAACAAAGCGATGGTGCTATGATAGTTAAAATACTAAACCGTAAATAAAATATTATTTGCCAGAAACAATATAAGATTTTGTCTAATATAAAAGAAAGTTTCTACAATAATTTGAAGTGTCACTGTAGTTAATGATAACTATTTATATATTGAATTAAAAGGTGTTTATGTTAAATGATGCTAATTAAGGGTTCCAGTTTTAAAAGATCAGTTATAAAAATAACACCTTTCTAAAAAACTTGTGTTTTGTAATCTACTAAGACTTTGACCTTGATTCATCATTGCAAAACATAAAAAATCTACAGTTAATTCTTTAAGTAGTGATATACATTAATATATATTTTTACTAGGATCGGTCCGTGCTACGCACGGGATATGCTTTACGTATGATGTATGTAACTATATATAATTGTATATTTTGTTTGCATGGCTTTTATGTAAGTTATTGCAAAAGCAGTGTATATTAACTTTTATGATTTTAAATAATATTAGGGTATATAGTGATTATGTATGAGTTATAGATAGTATTCTTGTTGTATGTTTTTGATAATTAGTAATCTATGATTGGTTGGTCAATTGTGGGTTGCTATAATTATTTTAAAGATTCAACTTACACAAAATTCCTTAACCAATTTTTTCCCAATAATATGAAAAAATTATGCTGATATTGAATGTTAAAAAGAATTTACAAAACATAGCAAGAAGCAAGTGAAACGATGCTAAATCATTATTCTAGAAGTTGTCGTTATAGACAAACATGGTATCCTCAATAGTTACATGACTTTTTAGAGCATCTCTAATCTACTGCTTTTTATTTTATTTCTATAATAACAATTAGAGGTCAAATTGTTTCAACCCATCTCTATCACTTCTTCTATAGAGCCTGCTATTTATTTTCTAAATAACATTACTACTATTTTGTTATTATATATTTAAAGCTTGCTAATTTAGAGGAATAAATTAGAGCATATTACACATTTTATAGAGTTTCTCAATTTTAGAAGTAAAAATAGCAAAATACTTTGAAGATGGTCTTCTTTTATTTTTATGTTTTCTGGTTAAAATTATTTGATGTTAGAATTTTCAACAATTAGTTAAATCTCATAATTTTGTGGTTGAGATAATTTTAAACCGGATGTATTCTTCTTTATTTTGGTAATATATATATATACACACACACACATATATATATATATATATATATATACATTGACTTGTTTGTTTTATTTTCTATTATTTACTTTCATTTATACTTTCATATCTTGTCAGTTTATTGCGTTTTTCATCCGTATTTTGAAAATATATACATTTTATTTGTATATCAGTAGTAAATTTACACTTATTTTTGGAAGTCATGACATAGATGCATTTATTTCCATACAATATCATTAATCTTTTATTATATCATGAACTTTTTTCATTTATGCTCTTATGCGTAATTTGTTCTTAGTTATTATCTTGTTATATTCTCTTTCTCAATTACTTTTTAAATATTTTTAAAATTATGTATTAATCTTTTGTTGTGCATCTTAGATATTTTGTCAGTTTCTTGTAACTGGAGTCTAATATTCAAAATATGCCAACAATTATTAGATTCATTTTTTTTTGGATTTTTCTTGACTTTGCTTTAATGAAACGTGAAAGAAAGATTGTTAATAGATTCCCATAAAATTGCATTTTATGATTTTTTTAAAAAATATTTTGAAATTAAATATTTTTATTCTGTTTTGTATTTTTGGTTATATTATGTAGTTCACTAAATTATAGATGGTCATTTTCTATATATCTTTATTTTCATTTATCTTTTTTAAAAAATTATGATTTGATTATTTATTAAATATTTTGTTAATTGTTAACGGTTGAAGAACATATATATTATTTCCTCATAAAAATTCAAAACGCCAATATAAAATTGATGTCTTGAATGTTTTGGTGTAAGTGAAATAATACAATTGAATGGTAAAGAAGCGATATTGTCAAATCTTCTAAATCCCTCAGAAGGTGTTGTGTTATGTATTCACGTTGTATCTTCTTTGTATACATTCGTTGAACTTTCACCAACTTTAAGCATTTCAACAAATCTAGGTTCTAAATCACCGAAGAGGCTTTTGGAAGAGTAGCTCATCTCTTTTCCGGAATAATGTAAGAACCAGAACAAAATTTAGCTCATGAGTTTAGACACTATGACTATATCGGTCCAAGAATCGTCGCCATTTGTTGTTCGATCACGATAATCGATTACGCACGCCAATTGGTTGACATAGTCTCTTAACCAAATGTTTATGTTTGGAATGGTATGTTTAATGAGTTCACGACATACAAGTTGTCTAAGGAAGTTTTTCTGCTGTTCAAGAGGATGAGAAGCATGGACGTGATGCCAATTGTCTTACTCTCCCGGTGTTTTTTTTTTTTGTTAAACCTCTCCAGGTGGTCTTATAAGCTTATGTGATGGTTAAAGATCTAAGACAGTTGGCAGCTTTCTGAAGTGTTGCATTCTATAAAATAGCTTAACAAACATAACCATTCATTTTGCTTTTCACTAATATCAAATCGCAGAATATTGTTTCCCCCCACAATTCTTATTATCTTATGACCGTCATCCAATTTTTTCTATACATAATAATATAATTTTCAGATATTGGTGTCTCTCTTAAACCATTCAAAATCTCTTCTATCAAAAACTCAGTTTACTTGTAAAGTTAATTTTTTTTAAGAATGCGTAAATTTTTTATAGTTTTTAAAATAATCGAACTTAAAATCAGCCATACAACTCAAACACATCATTGGCCAATATTTTGTACGCAAAGCAAACTTGCCTAAGGGGATGTGAGTTGTGATGGCTACAGCTAATAATCTAATATTCTTAGACACATTGCCCAAATTACTGGACCATCCTTCATTGCTACCGAATTTATTTACACATGCCACTCAGAAACTTGTCTTTGCTGATTGAGAAGATCACATACAAAACAAATTAATGAACCTGTAAAGCTTAAATAATAATAATCATTCACTAATATAATTAAAGAGGAAAAAAAGAAACTAGGTTAAAGATTTAATTGAGCAGAAAATCTCTCTAATCTTCTAGAAAACAAAAAATATCTAAGATCTTTCATTGCAAAACAGAAACCATCACAGCAATGTCTCTGAGCATCTCTATGTCCGATACTTATTGATCACGCCCACAAAATTGAAGTGGGAAAAGGGATCTAAATGAGGACCAAAAGACTCTTCAAAAACTCTTTGTTCTCGTAGAGTTTTGGTATTACATTACATTATTTTCTTGCCAAAGAGTGTTAGTGTTGAGAGAAAATAAAAACACAAAATCAAAACCCAAACGAGCCACTAAAACGACAATGAGCTTCACTGCTTCTTTCATCTCTTCTTGGGGTCTCCGTCCCTCGTCCCGCTCCATGATCTTCCTCCTTCCTTGGAAACAAAGTCTTGAAACCAACAACCGTCACTCGGCGGCAATTGTTCACATCCTGTAGTCCGTCTGCAAAAGAAGCTGCATGGTGGGAGACATCCAACACATTGCGTCCCAAACAGCTCCCACATCTGTGTCTGAACTCTGAAGCTGTCTCCAGCTTCTACGCTGCCATTAACGTCCACGGCTTGGCCTACATGTCAGACCTCATCACTCAAAACTGCAGCTACAAAGATCTCGTCCTCTCATCACTCTAGAATATAGATAAACATAGAATGTATATATGAAAAAAGGTTTACAAAATATTTGAACCGGTTTGTAATTTTAAATTGGTTTACACCATTAAACAAAATTAAAAAAAACTAAAAATACAAAACTAAACCTAATCTAGAGGCCGCCGTCTTCTTGTTGAACTCTCCACCGCTGGCAAACTTGAGCATCCTGCCTCCTCCTCCGCCTTTTCATCCAGCCTCTTCTGCCGTCTGTTCGTCCAGCTTCCTCCACCTCGCTTCCTCCATCTCATGAAGCTTCTTCTCCGTCCTCCTCCATCAATCTACTCTGCCTCCTCCAACTTTCTTTACCAAGACAAAAACAAATTGAAATCAAAACTCACAGAGAAAGAGAGAGAGAGAGAGAGAGAAACATAGAATGTATATGATAGAGTTACAGAACCGAACCGACACGTCTCAAACCAAACCAAGTTTCCAAACCGAAATACACTACGTAATTGATTACGTAGTATCTTAATTGTTTCTTTTCTGCATTTTGTTTTAGTTGATAATAAGGAGAGAATAGGTCTTCCTTGTATATAGGAAACCATCTCCTCCACTTTCCCTTAATTCCCATGTTGAAAGGAGTTTACGACGCCACTTTGTTTCTGTATCTTCTCTATTTAAATGAATGAAAAAGCCAAAAAGAGGCAATCTTAATTGCCCAAAGTAAAGTTTTATTGTTCTTAGTTTGTTCTAAAGCTTTGAAGAAGTTCATAGCTATCAGTATATATTAAAACAGGTACGGTTTACAAAATATTTGAACCGGTTTGTAATTTTAAATTGGTTTACACCATTAAACAAAATTAAAAAAAACTAAAAATACAAAACTAAACCTAATCTACAGGCCGCCGTTTTCTTGTTGAACTCTCCACCGCTGGCAAATTTGAGCGTCCTGCCTCCTCCTCCTCCTCCGCCTCTTCCGCCGTCTGTTCGTCCAGCTTCCTCCACCTCGTGAAGCTTCTTCTTCGTCCTCCTCCATCAAGCTTCTCTGCCTCCTCCAACTTTCTTTACCAAGACAAAAACAAATCGAAATCAAAACTCAGAGAGAGAGAGAGAGAGAGAGAGAGAGAGAGAGATCCGGGCAGGATAACACACACAATCACACAAAGCCCAATCACACAAACCATGATAGTAATTGATACGGTGCGTTTAGAAAAGTGGACACGCTAGAAAGAGCGACTTATCTAGGTGGATGATGACATGGCGCGCCAAGTAGAGAGAAAACTGTACTTTATAATAATATATGGACTAGATTTTCAATTCGCGCTACGCGCGAGCTTATATTAATAATTAGTTTTATTTTATAAATAAATTTAAAATAACAATATATAAATGATATATATGCATTTTCTATAAAATTGTATTCAAAGTATTCTTTAATATTTCTCATATTTAAGTTCTGATAAAATTAAAACATTTAAATAACAAACATTCAGACCTCTTTGTTTGTATATGTAAATGTATATTTGTATTTATAAATGTATTATATTGTTTATTAATCATGTTTTAAGAAAATATAAAGATTTTCAATGCGCTTTAGTTAATACTACACTGTTATAAATATTTTAATTATAGTTTTATCTATTTTCTATTTGATTGACAGAAAAGATTGATTCATATGACCAAATTTTACAATGAAATTATGATTATTATTTACTTATTGTGTGCATATATGTATTTGAAATACTATTATTTAGTTATTTTAAATGCATATCAAATAGTATAATATCTAGATTTAGCTCTTAATCATAATAAATATTTTGATGAAATTTAAATAATATTGAATATTTTGGTTAGATATAAGAAAATAGGAAATATATATATAGAATTTTAAACTAACATTAAGGAATATTTTATTTATTAAAATAAAATATACAATATTAGATATATATATATTCTACTTGATCTAGTTACATTATATATTATGCCATGAGTATTATGTTTAGTTAATTCAAAGATACTTTTTTCTAATTGTTAGAAGTTGGTCAAAATTTCATTTTCAAGTTTATCGATTGATATTCTTAGATAATATATCTCTATATATTTCTTTTTTTTGTTGTTGTTGAGATTATACTTTAATGTCAATATGTAAAATTTAATAGATATTTCAACTAATTTATTTGCAGCCTACTTAGAATTTTATGTTTTCGTATATTTTATTAGAATTGTTCATCAAATATCTTTTTTTAATGGAACTCATGTGAGATCATTTTTAATTTTTAATTTTATATGTTATGTAGATTGCTTTAATAAAGTTTTATAAGCATGGATCCTATAATTTTTATTGGTGAATTTGATTAAAGACTTATGAAGAGTCATAATGTAATTTGGTTTATTGTGGATAACTTTATTTAAAAAACAAATCTTGTAGATTATAACATTTTTAAGGTTTGTTTCATAAAAGCCTGTTTGATTAGTTTACTGATGATTTGAATACAATTTTTAAAAAGCTTGTGTCAAAACATAATATAGTACTGTTATTAAAATTTTAAAAGTAAATAACTATACTTCATTTTATCGATAAAAATAGTCCGAAATCAAATTAAAAAGGTTTAATTAATAATATGTGTCTTACACAAGTGGATTACTTTTGCCTTTATTATTAATAAAATTTGTAAACTTATTGCAAACCATCTAATTTCAGTTTAATCATATATTTTATTTTGATGTATAAACTATTTGTATATCTTGACGTACTTTAATATAAAGTTTATCAATTTTGTTGATTTGAATTTTTAAAGGAGTTAGCATATAAAAATTAAGTTAGTTATTTTTTTTGTTTATCCTAATTAATATTTTTAAATTTTATTTTCATATATTTTTTTTAGAAGTGGTAAACTAAACTATTATGATGATTTGGTATATTTTGTTGGAATTTTGAAATTATATATAAATATTTTTAATAGCATATAGGTAAAAAAGTAGTAGACAGAATTTTATTTTTTATTTTAAACTCTTTTTTTATGTTAAGTTTTAAGTAAGTTAGTATCAATAGCAATCTAACTTTTAAGATATTTTCTTACATTTTGAATTTATATTTTTAATAAAATTTTATTTTATTTTTACATACATGATTATTTTTTAATTTGATTTCTTCTAATAGTTTTATTCTTTTTGTTAGTTAAAATTTATATTTAATTTTCAAATATTTAGTTTATGTATCAACTGAGTTATTTTTAATAAAACTTATTTTCTTTGGTACCTTATTTTATTTTCATTTGAAGTTAGTGAAATAAAGTTTTGAAACCGAAATTTTGAATATCAAATTAAGATGCTGATTTGTTATATTCAAATGATATTTGTAAATTCTATGTGAACACTTTAAGATTAAATAACATATAGCCTAAATTTTGAAATCACATGTACTTTATATTCCTTTTTTATTATTTCAATTGTTATATTCTGTAAGGTTTACTTTTTTGTTAGTTAAATTTATATTAACTTTCCAAAGATTTAGTTTATATATCAAATTGATACTTTTTATGAGTTTGCCTCTTTTGTTGAGTAAATATAAATTTTTTATTTATTTAGAAAGTAATAGTTTTTGAAAATCTTGAAATTTTTTAAAATAATAAATAAAATGATGATTTGGCATATTTTCCTTGGTGTTTTAAGATAATATGAGAACATTCTCAACGATTTATAGCATCAATTTATGTATAATATATGTTATATTGAATATTTGCAATAGCATATAACCCAAACTTTTAAAATCACGTGATTTAAATTTATGTATTTCTAGTTTTAAAAATTCTTGCATTTAAATTAATTATTATTTTTATTAGTTATTTTTATGTTAATTTTCTAAAATCTATTATATTTTAAGTTAGCTTATATATGATGTTTTACTTTTGTAAGTTTACCTTATTTTATATTGGTTTATATTATATTTAGAAATTTAAATTTTGGTATTATTAAAAAATTTATGAATAAATAATAAAGATTTTAAATGTGTCATATTGTGATTAGTGGTTTTAAATCCTATGTATACACATTCTAAATAAATAAGTAAATAAAGTACAATTTAAAATATATTTATACTTCTAGTATCATATTTATTAACGAAAATAAATATTTCATATTGTGATTGTGTAAATATCTCTTTTTTACTATCTCTCTTTGTCAAAGTAAATCTTGAAAATTCTAAAATATTTGACAACTATTTATACTCACCCTAATACTTCATATATTAGAAATTTCTTATTTTATATATTAAGTGAATTCCCCATTTTAGATGTTTTAATTTTGTTATTTTAACTTCTTTAACATCAAATTTCCTATTTTGTAATTTAAAGGATATTAGAAAATTCCTTTTTATACATTGTGAATTGTTTAGATGATTTTCTGTTACTATTACTATTTTAACATTAGATTATTATTTATTATACCTAAGAAAACAATAATGTTTTGTTAATATTACGGTTTTAATTTTGATTCTCCCTTTTACCATAACAATTAACATTTTAAAGCAAATTGTAAAATGTTAATATTTATTCTGTTAGTTTAAGTTATATATAGAATATTAATTTTGTTTTCAATATAATTTTGTAAATGTTAATATTTTTTTACAAATTATAAACTAATATAATGATGTGTCATAGTATGACTAGTTATTTTAAATCTTATATGGACGCTCTCAAAAATTTATAGCCTTTTTAATTTTGATTTTTCATTTTTCTATAACAATTAACATTTTAAAGCAAGTTGTAAAATCTTAATATTTATTTTGTTAGTTTAAGTTATATATGGAATATTAATTTCGTTTTTAATATAGTTATGGAAATATTAATATTTTTTATATATAATAAACTAATATAATGATGTGTCATAATATGATTGTTCTTATTTTATATATTAAGTGAATTTCCCAATTTAGATGTTTTAATTTTTGTTATTTTAACTTCTTTAACATTAAATTTCCTATTTTTTAATTTAAATGATATTAGAAAATTCCTTTTTATACATTGTGAATTTTTTAGATGATTTTATGTTACTATTTCTACTTTAACATTAGATCACTATTTTATTTTTGCATAAAATATATTTTACGTTTATAATACCAATGAAAAAATAATGTTTTGTTAATATTACAATTTTACTTTTGATTCTCCATTTTACTATAACAATTAACATTTTAAAATGTTAATATTTATTTTGTTAGTTTAAGTTATATAAGGAATAGTAATTTCGTTTTTATAATTTGTAAATATTAATATTTTTATAAATAATAAACTAATATAATGATGTGTCATAATATTTCTGATTGTTTTAAATCCTACGTGGACGCTCTCGATGGCTTATATAATCAACTTTTATATAGTATAGATTTTAATGTAAGTAAAATAAATTGTAGGGAATTTTGCAAAAAAGGAACAAAAGAACTTATGTATCGTCTCCTTAGAACCAGTTTACTAGTTTTTGTCCACTTAGAATAAATCGTAATGTTAATGCCATTCTAAACCTCTAATTATGTAATTATAAATTTTCTCAAACAAATTAATTTAAAACAAATTTTAAGTTTTATTTTTACCATGGAGTCATTACGATTATCTTCTCCACTGGCGGTTGCGCCGGCAGGAGCTCGTTAAGATTATGATTACCATGGAGTCATTACGATTATCTCATCAGTGATAGCGGTAAGTCTCCTCCTTTATATGAAGTCATAATAAATTACTCACGAAGTGTTCGACTTTTTAAACTGAGAATCTTCTCTAGTGCCTGTTTTTGCAATCTGAATTAGGATTTGTACTTATAAATGTGTGTGTGTGTACACAGGTCACACGTGTGGGGAAAAGTTGCTTGTTACTGCATTTCTCGGATCATACGTCCAGCACAAGTTTTACTACAACCATTGGGGCTATATCTCACTCTTAAGAATACTTGTTTTATTGATTATCTCTTCAAGGGTCTTTCTCACAAATAGTAATAAAGACTCAAAGAAACAAGTGTCGATGGGAACGCCACACAGTTTGTTTCTTAGCTCACAAGTAACCATTGAAAACATGGTCAAGAACAGAGTCGAACATGAATAGAGTACAAATTTCTAATGCTGTGTTTATATTTAACATAATGCCATTGATCTTCCATATCCGAAAATTTCCACCTTAACGTTTACGATATTATAGGTTTGAGAGATAGTAATGATGGTAGCAGTTCCTCCTATGCTTCACAACATAAATTAAAGAAAAAAAAGAAAAGAAGAAAAACGTAGAGGAAAGAAGAAGAAGTTTGTTTATTTTTGGTAGAAGGTTTAAAAAGGAAACTAAAAAGATTTAAAAGATTTTCAAAATATTTTGTAGGAGTTTTTAGCTAAATTTCCGGATATTAGTTAAAAATCTGGCAGAAAGCATATTATTCTTACTTAGAAAATAAATGAAAGCATAGATATTATATATGAAAGAGAATAAGGAAGAATGTCTATTCTAAAAAGATAGACATATGGTTAATGTTTAGATGATTTGATCCTTCTATATTTCAGAAGATAGAAAGATATGCATATTGAGTATTCTACGTAGTAGATGGATGAATATTTGTTATATTGCGTATTCTAAGTCCAGTAGATTATTGTGTTTTTGGTGGATTTGAAATTCTAAATCATCGTAGATGGTAGATCTGGTTTACTGATGCTTTTAGATTAATTTTAAAATGGCTCTTCCCAAAATAATTTCACCATAAAATTATTTTTCTCAACTGCAAATGCATAAAAATATTATGTTTTGTATTTTTTCTTATTTTTTTTTGGTTTTCCAATATATTGATATGAATTTTTATAAAATGTAAGGGTAATCAATGTCCAAAAGTGACAAAAGTTGATTTTGTTCTAAGGAGACAATAGCTGAGATTAGTTTTTCTTTTTTAGCAAATATCCCTAAATTGTATGATACAAATATAAGTATTCCATGTGGCCATAAGCTCTGTTAAAATTATTTAATTAGTTGACTACAAATAAACGGTCTTTGTCCTTTATACAGTTATTGTTTACCTTAAAGAAATTACTATTTTAATATAATTAATTATAATGTAATATTTATAAAATACAACACACACATAATTACTTCTCTTTTCAATAGTGGTATATATTTTTCAGATGGAATTCATTATTTTATTTAAGAACACCAACTAAAACAACAATTGTTTTTCTTCTACTTTCCGGTGTTACTCTGGATGAACTTAAGTTGTAAAAATAGTACTCCCTCCGTTCGGTTATAAATGACGTTTCACAGTCTTTTTTGTGTCAAAATATATGACGTTTACGAAATTCCATGCAAAAACTAACAAGAAAAAACCTTTTCTACCCTTACAATTATTAACATCATTTCACTTGCATAGACGTGGCTATTAACGAGTGCATCATCTACTTCTTCGTTATCGAGTGTATCTACTTCTTCATCCGTTGGTGTTTGATTAAGATAAAAAAAAAAACTCATTTTCATTGGCTATGTATGGAAGATTCAAATCAAAGTTAGAATCCATGAGTGGTTGTGATTCATTCGATTGTTTCTGTCAATATATAGCATAGTCAATTTTTTTGTTTGGCATCAATATCAGTTTAAAAATTTTAGTTTCGGCTCCGTGCTTAAATTTTTTTGTAGAATTTTAACACTGAAATCTTCTTTGTTCGTGCATTACTTCATTTTCAGTTCAACGACACATATTTGACTAAAAGAATTAATTGAGCATTTATAGGTTTTTGTATGTGAAACTCTTATGTTATTAAAAGATCACGACTAAGAAAAGTTGGGAGCAACATCCTTTTGACTGAATAATAATCACTAATAATAATGATATGAAATAAATTAAATATTAAACACTAATGAAAAAGGTTAAAAATGGTATTACATTAGCTTTCTTAATTGATGTGCAATGTTGTAGAACGACACTTGTAGCTGAACGGAGGGAGTACCAAGGGGGATTTGCCAAAAGTGATTCTGATTTTGAATACAAAAGTGTACCCCAAATTCAATCAAATGCAGAAGTAACCCAAAAGCCTAGTGAAATTACAACAGCCCCCTTATGAACAAACAAAACATATGTATTCAGTTTTACCATTATAACTCTCCGTTAGAGTCTCTGTGATGACTTCTTTGTAAGTCTTCTTGTTCAGTACATCTTAAAAATAATTTTATAATTTTATAAAAAATATTTTGATGGGTAAAAAATTGAAATCATGTAATAATAAACATTTCTCATTGATGTAAATTTAGTTCATCTGAAATTGAATTATTTTCAACATAGATGAGTGAATGTATATTGGCTCATGAGTCATTGGTTTAGAGTTTGGTAACATATGTTATAGTATTGTATGTATCTTTAGGGTTAGTAACATATGTTATAGTATTGTATGTATCTTTAGGGTTAGATTCTGAAATCTTACCTTTATTTTTTTTTTCTTTCAAATTGACCCATATATGTTTATTATCTATCTAATAACTTGATTTAAACACTTTCTAAGTTTCTTTTAAGTTTAAGAAAGGGTTTTTTGCATAGTTAATTGATTTTAGGGTCTGGAAGACTTACAGAGACTTAAAAAGAAGTTTTCCGACACATCCCGCCTAAATTTTAGTAGAATTTAGGGTTTCCGCCTAAATTTTTGAAAAATTTAGGTTTCCCGCCTAAATTAAAAGTCTTCCATAAGTCATCCAGGAGTCTTCCAGAGGAAATCTTTTCATGGATTAGATCTTAAAAATAATTAATAAATTTTATAAAAATTATTTTCAAAGGAAAAAAGTCAAAATCATGTATTAATAAACATTTCTAAAAGATGGAAAATTAGTTTTACTGAAATTGAATTATTTTTAACATAGATGAGTGAATGTAGATTGAGTCATGATAGCCTTTGGTTTAGGGTATGGTAACATATGTTGTAGTATTGTTAGGGTTAGATTTTGAAAATTCATCTCTTTTTTTCAATTTGACCTATATGTGATTAGTGACTATCTAATAACTTGATTTAAATACTTTCTAAATATCTTAAAAGTTTAGGAAAATGTTTTTTCTCAGTTATTTGATTATAGAGTCTGGAAGACTCACAGAAGACTTTCCCAAGAAGTCTTCTGACATATCTCGCCTAAATTTTAGTAGAATTTAGGATTCCCGCCTAAATTTAGAAAAAAATAGGTTTTCTGCCTAAATCGAAGTCTTCCAAAAGTCTTCCCGAAGTCTTATAGGGAAAGTCTTCTCATGTATTAGATCTTAAAATAATTAATAAATTTAATAAAAAATATTTTGAAAGAGAAAAATAGAAATAATGTATTAATAAACATTTAAAAACGATGGAAATTTAGTTTTACTAAATTTGAATTATTTTTAACATAGATGAGTGAATATAGGATCTAGAAAACTTTCCAAGAAGTCTTCTATATCGAAAATATTTAACCTAATTGGAATTTTTGTCTCCATATATCAATAAAATTTACACATTCTCTTTATTCCTGTCAAATGGCTGCAACAAATGTTGGGGTCAAAATCGGTCACGACGGAATCAATGTCTGAAAGTCCGTAAAAATCGGCATGAACGTTTTTACGAAAAATAAATCTCAGAAAAAGATTTATTTTTACGAAGAATCTTGCGGAGAAAACACATTCACGAAAAATCGGAGAAAGACTCGAACAAGGTTGCCGCGTAGCGACCAGCACGGCTCGATCGCTAACCGAGCTCTCACCGAAGCTCGTTCGCTACGTAGCGACCGAGCTCTCCCCAAAGCTCGGTCGCTACGTAGCGACCGAGCACGTACAAGGCTCTGTCGCTACGTAGTGACCAAGCTCTCACCGAAACTCGGTCGCTACGTAACGACCGAGCACGTACACGGCTGAGCTCGGTCGTAACGTAGCGACCGAGCACGTACAAAGCTCGGTCGCAACGTAGCGACCGAGCATGTACAAAGCTCGGTCGCTACGTAGCGACCGAGCACGTACAAAGCTTGGTCGCTACGTAGCGACCGAGCACGTACACGGCTCGGTCGCTACGTAAGGACTGAGCTCTCACCAAAGCTCGGTCGCTAAGCACGTACACGGCTCGGTCGCTACATAGTGACCGAGCACGTACAAAGCTCGGAAATTATAAATGTCAAGTTTCCGCGGATAAATACGAAATTTTGAAGATAATTACGAAGATCGGAAAAAATGGAATATCTCCATTTTTATGCTATGACGGCTTAAGGGCAGAAGAGGAAAAGCGTAAACCGACCTAGGAGCCAGTATATAAGGAGTCCTAGGCAAGAGTCATGGGATGACTTTTCTCAGAGCAAACTTAGTACTTAGAGCAATTAGGCATATTTCCGTTTTTGTTATTCGAGCTGCGACTCAACTAGGTTTTGCAGTCTTAGGTTGTTATAACTAGGAATATCGCCGACAGCTCTCGTAGCCAAGGCTTCTACCTTGTTGTAACGCTCATACGCGGATTCGGAATAAAACTCATTTTGCTCTCTTTTACGATTTCTTATTTCTTTTCGTCTTTAATTGCGTGTTCTGATTGCTTGGCGTGTGGTTAAACAGATATTCGGGACCTCTGGGAAATTAGAGTTTTCTTAACTTTCCTAATTTAAACGGAAATCGACAGTGCGAATTTCGGTTCCCACAACAAAAATGTAATGTTTCTCACTCTAAAACTCTCCAACCTCTTTCTAATCTCCTTGAACATCAAAACACCAAATTTAAATCCGTTTCTCATTTTTTCTTATGTCTTCTTCTTTTGGTTTTTCATTACATGGTTCTCATCTTTCATTCATTCAAAGGTAGATCTATAAATGTTGGATATGTATTATTGTGTGTTTTATATATTATATTCTAAAAAGCTATAGATTCAACATATTGTGACTGTTTTGGTTATTATTTAAGCATTAAAATTATATTTTTGAAGTTTTTATCTGTTTTGAAGCCATTTGAATGTTTTTGAATTTGCAGGTTTTTCAGATCTGAGACTGACGTTGAAAGACTTCTCAGAAGACTGACTTCTCAGAAGACTCTCGGAAGACTTCTAGACAAGTCTTCTAATTCATTTTATGCTAGAAGACTTCCCACGAAGTATTCAGGAAGTCTTCTGCCCAAAGTGGTACAAATTTTTGATATCTATTTTTTGTGTTTTATATATTGGATTCTAAAAATTTATAAATTCAACCTAATGTGACAGTTTTTTTGTTTATTATTAAGCATAAAAAATGCTTTTGAAGTTTTCGTTTTTTTGAAGCTATTTGAATGCTTTTGAAAGTGTAAAATTTTCAGATCTAAATCAGACTTTGGAGGACTTCTCAGAAGACTCTTGGAAGACTTTCGGAATACTTCTTGGGAAGCCTTCAGGAAGTCTTCCAAAGTTTTCTGCTCAAAGTCATACAAATTTTGGATATGTATTGTGTGTTTTATATATTAGATTCTAAAAAATTATAGATTCAACCTAATTTGATTGTTTTATTTATTATTTAAGCATAAAAATTTATTTTTGAAGATTCTCTATTTGAAGCCATTTGAATGCTTTTGAATATGCAGATTTTTCAGATATGAGTTAGACTTTGGAATATTTCTCAGAAGACTCTTGGAAGACTCTCAGAAACTCTCGGAAGACTCTTGGCAGACTTCCCACAAAGTCTTCGGGAAGTCTTCCAAAGTCTTCTGCCCAAAGTGGTACAAGGGAATGATGTCAAGTGGAGACCAAGCTTATCTATGTTGAGGAATGATATCCAGTTCCATGTGTAATAGTTTTGTTTATGGTCTGTTGTATGATTTGTATGTGCACTATTTAGTTGTGAATTATTTTGCAAACTTAAAGAAATGTTAATCAAAAGAATTTTTTTAACCATTCTGCCACTCATAACAAAACACAACAACACAAAAACTTAGTCAAATTTACTAAAACTAAGAGACAAGACTTCACAAAAAAAACTTAGTCAAATTCACAAAAAGATCAAACTTGAATTTTAAGTGAAAGTTGAAATTTTTTAAATTTCATTTAAGTTAAAAATTATATCTTATGATCTAAAAAGACACATTAATCCACATGACTTGATATTCTTGAAGTTAGTTAACACTTTTGAAAGTTAACACTTTTGAAAGTTAACACTTATGAGGAAAACTTACTTTAGCTAGAAACATTATTAAACATCAATGTTTGTAACTTCATAATTATCACCAATTAAGTTATGAATTCGACTCAGTAGTCCCAATATTGACTAATAAAATGAATTAGCAAGAAAGTATTAAAAATTCATTTTGATTTTGGATAAATTTGAAGTTTAATAAATATTTACGTACAAGACTTCTTTTGAAGTCATCTATGAAAGACTTCAAAAGAAGTCTACCCTGTGTAGACTTCAAAAGAAGTCTTCTGTTTAGGTCATTTTTGCAATTGCAAATTTATACGAATGAAGACTTCTTAAAAAGTCTACTCTACAGAAGACATCTTCGGAAGTCTTCCTTTGTAAATATTGGCTTACTTTTGAAATTGATTTTTTTCAAAATTCACAGAGAAGACTTCTTTAGAAGTCTTCGTCCGATGACTTCTCTAGAAGTCTTCCGGAAGTCTTCTCAATGTTGCAAGAAGTCTGTTGGGTTACTTTTGCAATTGACTATATTTGACTTTTCGAGAGAAGACTTCTATACTTCTCTAGAAGTCTTCTCTCGCGGGAAAAGGTTTGACCAAAACCCAGAATTAAACTCGAGAAGACTTCTAAAGAAGTCTTCTTATAGAAGTCTTCTCATTGATATTAAATGTTTTACTATTATTTTTCAATTGCAAAAGTAACCCACACAGACATCTTCCGGCATTGAGAAGACTTCTGTAGAAGATTTCTCCAGGAAGACTTCCTTAGAAGGCTTCTACAAAAAGTCAAATTTTTTACGAACTTCGGTCAAATTTAAAACTAACATGTTTATCCGAGAAGACTTCCTAGTCAAATTTTTGACGAACTTTGGTCAAATTTAAAATTAACATGTTTATCCGAGAAGTCTTCTCTTAGAATTTAGAATTTTTTGTTTACAAAGGAAATTTAAAAGATTTCTAGGGAAGTCTTTTATTAAAAACACACAAAGGGTCAATTGTAAAACTAACCTATGCATTGACCAGAAGTCTTCTTCGTCGAACAAATCTGAAAAATAAAATGTGTTCGCGATTTCATACCTTGAACTCGTGAGATGATTTGGTGGTTTCTCCAATCATTCAGAACTTCACCACAACAGCTACCTACTCGTTAATCATCAAGAATCGTGAGCTTATAAACCTTACATAATTTGTAATCAACATCTTCAATTTTTTGATGAATTTTGAGAGAAAGTGTAAGATATGTGGTTTGTGTGGATAGGAAATGAGAAAGGATGAGAAAAAATCGAAACTTTAGGGCATTAACACTTTCAATTTGATAGTTCATGGTGGTTGAGGTGTTGATGTCACTGGCAAAGTTATAAATATTTGATGAAGATGAGAATGGTAAGGTAAAAGCATTATTTTCGAAAAAAAAGAAAAAAAGAAATGACATTTTTGTGAATAACTAGAACTTCTATGGTGAATAGGACAAAACAAATTTTTTTTAAAAAAACATAGGTTATTTTTGTGTTTGACTTGAAATTTTGAATCATTTTTGAAAGAACCCCGAGTATTAAATATATTTCTAAATATTGTGACCAAATATATATCGGCTATTCCTGACTTTGTAGTATAAGAAAAACCAACTTAAATGTAAAATAACTGCATAGATGTCAGGATCAAATCTACTAATGGTGAGTAGTGAGATGCAAGCATATTTGACGTTTCCAAAAACATTTATGGGAGTGTTTAGTGGACAAAGATGAGTTGCTTTTTTACGTAACTGCTATAATTTTTAATGAATTTATTTAAAACGTAAACATTTTCCCTCTGTGAAATTTTTTTTGTACGATTTTGTCATTTTCGTTTGATTTTTATGAGAAGTGAGGAAGACTCACGTTTATAGAACCAGCAACCAAACATTATTTCACCAATTAGTAACTTGACATAATTCTACAAATACTGATTTTACGATTATGTTTTGATAACGTGTTCAATATGTATTGCAGTGGATCCTCATATACCACATGACCTTAAAGTTAAAATTGCTCTAAAAATGAGTAATTCATCATTAAAGTCAATTGGTAGTATTTTGGCAACTGGAAAAGTGGGACGAAACACAATTCTTAATCCTGAATTTCAAAAACGAGTAGATCTATCTCCATTTATCCAAAACAGTCAACCTGTTTTTAGAAATCTCATTTTTTTCCATGATTGTGTTGAAGATGATAATCCTCAAGCCCTTTATCTTCGTGGTTTGGAAAGTTTTTGTATTTGGAGAGCTACACAATGGATGCTTTTATATTGAAAGAGCCGCAAACATTGGTGATGAAAAGGAAATAGTTATGAATGCTCTCATTTTTGTATGTTCTGGATTACCTGAATCTGGAGTTGATGTACTTGACAATGGAATAGCTGACTGGAAAAAACAACTTAAATGTGGTGACTTCATATGCCAAAGAAATCGAATTGACTTTGTTGCAATTTTGTCTTACTGGTCATGGTGTACTTGAAGGAACTTGGTATTGTCCATTACCAGAATGTGAGTTTAACCATGCATTTTTTGCATGTTCACTTTGTTTTTTATATAGGCACTCTATTATTATTAAAAATCTATGTTAATTGTAATATTTAGTTTTATGTTTCAAACGTTGTCAACTGTTTCTTTTTATTATTGTGAACATATTTGACAACTATACATTTGTGATCCAGCATGGAGAATTGACGCTAATGATTTCAAACCGTGTCTACGGTAATGTAATATTGATAAAATTGACGTTGACTCTCCTGCGAATATGGAGAATTAAGAAACGCATGAACATTGTCGTGAGAGTGTTTCTTTAATCTTCTTGAAGACGAGATGGGATAACATTTTTGTTTACACATTTTGAGACTAATACAATTGAAGATTTTAAATAATTATCAGAAATAATGAAACTACATAAGCATAAATATCAATCAAATATAAAATTTATACTAAAACAATTGATAAGATAAAATTTTCGATTAAGTTGAATAATTGCCACTTTGAAAAGTACTTATATACGAAGTTCTCTATTAAATACTTAACTGAATATATTGCATAATTAAATTACTGAAAACCGGTATAACTGAATACGTTAATTTTATGTTTTAACCATTGTAACATTTGTTTCATACCTTTTGCAAGTGCATGAATGTACGTATAAATGATTTATTTGTTGAGAAAGAGTATCGGCTTACAACTTCAATTAGGGAACTAGCTGAAGATATTGTATGTGATATTTTATCGAAGATTTTCAATCAGTCAAATAAAGATTTTGGAATTGTAGATTAGTCAATAAAGAGACTTGTAGAATCTAAAAATCGTCTTTTATTTTAAATAATCTACAAATTAGGAACTTATTCAAACCTCCATACAATAAAAAATATTTTTCTAAACATAGTAACTTCTTAGACGATTGTGTTTTTAATAACAATGTTGAAGCCATTTTTTATCTGGCATAAATGAATTATATTTTAAAAGAGCAAACATAAAAGTCTCAAAATATTAAAACATGCCGCAAGTTATATGCATGCAAAATCCATGTATATATTAGCATTCTTACTGGAGATAGTGATTTAACACAAGGCTCTACATTAATTAACAAGATGTTGAATAGCAAAGGAATATTTCAGCTTAAAATGTTATACAAGTCTTAAATTGCTTTCTTTGATGCTTGCAATCAGGGGCGGACGCAAGTGAGAGGTGGGTGGGGCATGTGCCCCATGCTATTTTGTCTTTTTCCCTGAGAAAAGTAGTACTAAGTTTACATTAGTCCTTTTAATTTGAATATTCTTTACTACATGGTCTCATATAATATAAATTTGCTCCATACTATATAAGGTTTTGGATCCGCCCCTCCTTGCAATGAAAGAACACAATTTTTATAGAGACATTTTGGACGGAATGGAAGTGAAAAAAATATGGTATGATATTTTTTATGGTTATTGTGTAGATATTTTAGTATAAAAAGAACTTGTTAAATTCCTTGAATATTTTTTAAAATAAATTAAATACTAAAAAAGGTTTATTATTCCCCTAAAAGGTTATTAAATGTTTAAATTTGTATCATATGATTTATTTTGGTTACATTAAAATTAAAATATATATCAATAGTAAAATAAACTTTTCAGTGATTATTATGTTTAAATTTATATAATTTTTTTATAAAAAAATATTAAACTAATTGAGGTGAATGTAACATACCATATGTAACTAAAATCTGAAACAAAATAAAAAAACCAGTTGTATTGTACCTTAATTGTTATAAATCATATTGTGGATGTCCATAACCGGCCCGGTTCATAATTGTCCCAATGCTAGAGAGAGAGAGAGAGTCGACCGTGAGGAAAGAGAGAGAGAGAGAATCGGCATCTTGCCTTTTACTTATTAGATTATGCTTTGTACTCTTTCCATATTTGTATTTCTTTTCTTTAGTCTTTCTATTATTCTATGACGGTGTAATTCTCTATATATAAAGGGCTCCTTATGTTTATGAATAATATAAAAACATAGATTCTATTCTCTTGTTTCACAACACGTTAACAGCATGATAGAATCTAAAACCCTAAGCTAAAATCCAAATCGATAAACCCTAAAACCCTAGCCGGCTTGAACCCTAATCTTCTCGGTGAACACCCTTACAGATCGCGAACCTTCCCGATCCAAAGCTTCAACCTGTTCGCGTCCTGACCTAAGACTGCTCGCGTTCCCGAAGGACAGCTTGCATCCAACGATCCAGCTCGCAACAACATCAGCTCGCGATCCGATCAACTCAACGTCCAGCTCGCGTTCCCGATACCAGCAAGGACAGCAAGCAATCCGTTCGTGTTCAGCTCGCGGTTCTTCTCTCATCGGTGGTCCATTTAACCTTACTTGAGGTTAAGGTAATTCGAAACCTTAAAGATAACCCATAATCGAATTTGATTGTTTGATAAGAATCGAAACCAAAAAAAATACAAACCCTAATAGTATGATCTAATGTTGAAATCAAAACCATAGGGTAATAGATCAAAACCCCAATGAGTAAATCGAAGCTCATAATCATAAGTTCGATACCCCAAACCCTAATCGAGATTGATTGTTTGATCAATTAAAATCGAAACCTTAATGGTTTTGAATCTCACAATCCCAATGATCTAAGATCAAAATCGAAACCCTAATATCCATGATCCTAGCCGTATACATGCTTATTGCATGAATGCATGAAATCGATTTTATTTAAAACCCTAATACTAAAACACATTCGATTTTATAAACCCTAATTCGAAATCAAATTGATTGATTGAATGAATTATAATCGAAAACCTAATCTAATGCTTTGAATCGAAATTGATTGTTTGAATTGTATGTTTGGATATAGTATGCTAGCCTTGATTAATTAAAACCGTATTGAATTTGATCACATAAAAATCGATTTCTAGGATTGATAATCTCATTCTTGAATTTGGTTGTTTGAATTGATAAAACTGATTGAATGATTTTCAAATTGAAGTCGTATTGATTGTTTGATCGAAACTCTAATGTCTTGAAATTAAAATCGAATACTATCTTGTTTGCTTGATTAAAACCGAATGCTTGAATTGAAATAGAAATCGCTTACTAGGTTAAATGATTTATGCATTCTCGTCTTGATAATGATCCGGCTAGTATTGATAGTTTTGATACATTCTCAAATGAACTCTAATTGTTCCATTGCTCGACTGTTTGATTGTAATTACACATTGAACTCTTAGAAAACCATTTGCTAAGATTGAAAACGAATAACCGTTGTATTGATTGCATTGAAACCGTTTGCTAAGATTGTAGCCGTGCGGCTTTTTTGCATCATGCATGCATAATAGAACGAACTGATTGCATATATAATTTGAATGCTAAGATTGAACATGTATGCATCATATACGAATGACCTATTTGCATCATACCTAGAATCCGGATTGCTTGAGCATATTGATTGCATTCGCTTGAACACTTTTAAATCTAAATTATGAAACATATGATTCAGATGTCCAAAATCAACAACTTGGATTTTGCTGCCCTAAGTCTCTCTGGAGATAATTACTTGCAATGGGCAGTTGATGCTAAGATCATCTTAAAATCCAAGGGACTCGGTGAATGTATCACCGAGGACAATAATGCAAGTGAGAAAGATAGATACAGTGCAATATTAATTATATGCTATCATCTTATTGAGAGTCTCAAAGATCAGTATTTGACTATTGAGAATCCTCTAGACCTTTGGACATAGTTGAAAACAAGATATGATCACCAGAGAACGGTGTTATTACCAAAGGCTATGTATGATTGGAGGAATCTCAGAATCCAGGACTTCAAGTCCGTGGACGAGTATAACTCGGCCCTGTTTAAAATAGTTTCAAAATTGAAACTGTGTGGTGAGGATATAACGGATAAGGATATGCTAGAGAAAACCTTTTCCACCTTCCACACAAGCAATGTGTTGTTACAACAACAGTACCATGAGAAGGGCTTCACAACTTATGCTAATCTGATCTCTTGTCTCTTGTTCGCTGAGCAGAACAATGAACTGTTGATGAGAAACATTGAATTGAGACCTCCTGGAACAAACCCATTACGTGAGGCACATGCGATCGTAGAGGCTAAGAAAGAGTCGAACCATGTCCAGAGTGATAGCCAACACAACCGTGGTCGTGGAAAATGGCATGGACGTGGTGTCGAGACCGAAACTCTTTTGGTCGAGGCCAAGGCAACTCATATGGCTGTGGCTCCTATGGAGGCCGTGGACATGGCCGAGGCCGTGGTACATCTTTCAAGCCACAAAACTCGACCAAATTCATGTGCCATAGATGTGGTATGGATAATCATTGGGCTAAGACATGTAGGACTCCCAAACATCTCGTTGACCTCTACCAAGAGAGTTTGAAAGAGAAGAATCCTGAAGCTCATATGACTTATCAAGATGGTGAAGATGATTTCAATAATGAATGAGACGATCTTATGGATTATGAAACTTCAGATTGTTTAAAAGACTGAAGTTGAATTCGACATCTATGTTTTCGTGTTCTTTGCTTTATGTTTTCTATGTTTTGATTGCTTTGAACTTATTTTATTAATGAATGAAAGTTTTTATATGAAGTCTCTAAAGTATCATTCCGGGTATAGCCAGTCTCATAGAGGGCTACGGCCAGGCTAACATCCTGTTGCCTAAGGGTACGCATCTAGAGATATCTGATGCATTGTATTCACCCAGCTCTAAGAGAAGCCTATTGAGTTTTAAAGACATTCGAATGGATGACTTTCATATTGAGAATAAGGGCGAAGGAAACAAAGAGTTCCTTCAGATCATAGAGATCGGCTAAGGCTATAAGAAAGTCCTAGAGTCTATACATGTGCTCTCTACTGGCCTTTTACTATGCTAGGGTCGGAATGATAGAGACCAATGCTGGTGAGTTCACGTACCAACCGTTTAATGATTACTGTATGTCCATGGGGGTAAGTGTGGAACACTCCGTGGCACATGTACATACACAGAACGGCTTAGCCGAATCATTCATAAAACGAATTCAGCTAATAGCTAGACCATTGCTTATGAGGTCTAAGCTTCCGGCCACAGCTTGGGGACATGCGGTCTTGCACGCGGCCAAACTGATTCGTATCAGACCGTCTAGTGAACATAAATATTCCCCATCACAATTGCTTACGGGTCATGAGCCAGACATATCCCATCTTAAGACATTTGGTTGTGCCGTCTATGTACCAATTGCTCCACCACAGAGAACAAAGATGGGACCTCAAAGGAGGATGGGGATATATGTTGGATATGATTCCCCCACGATTATAAAATACCTTGAGCCAACTACGGGTGATTTATTTAAGGCCAGGTATGCGGATTGTCACTTTGATGAATCCGAACATCCAACATTAGGGGGAGATAGCAATAAGCTGGTAAAAAAGATTACATGGAATCAAACATCCTTATCTTGACAAGATCCTCGGACTCAGGAATGTGATTTAGAAGTCCAAAAGATTATACATTTACAAAAGCTAGCTAATCAATTGCCAGATTCCTTTGCTGACCCGAAAAGAGTGACTAAGTCATATATACCAGCTGCTAATGCACCAATCAAATTGATGTTCAAGAGGGACACAATCAAGTTGCTACAGAGTCTAGACAACGTTTGAAACGTGGTAGACCAATAGGTTCCAAAGATAAGAACCCTCGGAAAACTAAGAAAGGTGCAGAGAATGAAACCGAGGTTGTTGAAACCCTAGACACGACCGCGGCCGTTCCTAAATCCTGGGACTTAACCGCGGCCGATCCCAAAACCCTAATAGCGATCGCGGCCGATCATGAATGCTTAGATGCGACCGGCCCTGATGTATCTAATACTGATTCTTGGGACGCCAAGATTCAAGGTACTGAAGGTCCTGATAATAATGAGATCTCAATAAACTATGTCTTGTCTGAGATACAATGGAAAAGAAAGAATGTCGACATTGATGATATATTTGCATACAAGGTAGCACTTGAACTTATGGATTTGAATGAGGATCATGAACCCACGTCTATTTATGAGTGCACTCAACGATCAGATTGGATCAAATCGAAAGAAGCTATAAACGTGGAGTTAAACTCTTTAAAGAAGAGAGATGTCTTTGGACCAATAGTCCGGACACCATATGATGTTAAGCCAGTCGGCTATAAGTGGGTCTTTGTGAGGAAAAGAAATGAACACGGCAAGGTCATAATATATAGCACGGCTTGTTGCACAAGGATTCTCACAGAGACCAGGAATCGATTATGAGGAGACATACTCCCCTGTGGTGGATGCTACTATTTTTAGATTCCTAATAAGTCTGGCTATAAGAGAGAAATTAGACTTGCGGTTAATGGATGTTGTAACTGCATACTTATATGGACCACTGGATAATGAGATTTATATGAAAGTACCAGAGGGTATAGAGTTGAAAAACAAATCGAGTACTCGAGAACAACACTGTATAAAGTTGAATAAGTCACTTTATGGATTGAAACAATCAGGCCGAATGTGGTACAATAGGTTAAGTGAGTACCTAGAGAGAGAAGGATACAAGAATGATCCGATCAGCCCTTGTATCTTTATAAAGAAATTCGGCCAGGGCTTTGTAGTTATAGCAGTGTATGTTGATGATTTAAATATCCTAGGAACTTCTGGAGAGATTTCCCAAATAGTTGAATATCTTAAGAAAAAATTCGAGATGAAAGATCTTAAAAAAAACAAAGTTTTGTTTGGGATTACAGCTTGAGTACATAAGAGATGGAATCCTTGTGCATCAAATGGCATATACAGAAAAGTACTCAAGAGATTCAACATGGCCGAGTCTCACCCATTATCTAGCCTCATGGTCGTTAGGTCCCTCGGCCTGGACACTGATCCGTTCCGTCCTAAGATGGACGATAAAGATGTCCTTGGTCCCGAAGTGCCATATCTCAGTGCCATAGGAGCTTTGATGTATCTGGCTAGTCACACGACCAGATATATATTTTGCCGTGAATCTATTGTCTAGATTAAGCTTTTGTCCAACCCAAAAGCACTAGAACGGGATTAACATGTTCTTCGTTACCTGCAAGGAACGAAAGACTTGGGTTTATTTTATACTAACCAAAACAAAGAAGGTTTAGTTGATTTTGCTGATGCAGGTTATCTTTCGGATCCACACAATGCTCGATCACAGACAGGCTATGTTTTCACACATGGTGGAACGGCCATATCATGGCGTTCCATGAAGCAGACGGTCGCGGCCACATCTTCAAACCATTCAGAGATCTTGGCTGTTCATGAGGCCAGCCGCGAGTTGTTCAGAACAGGGGGAGTAATACGTGTTGTACTTTTTTTTCTTCACCATGGTTTTGTCCCACTGGGTTTTCTTGGTAAGGTTTTAATGAGGCAACATCTAAAGCGTATTACAATCCATATATGGTTATGACATCCAGGGGGGAATGCCTATTCCCCTATGAACTAATTGTTCCCGACTTTTTCATACACGAGCTTTTAAACCATGTCAAAAACCACATGAACAACACGGAGATGACTTATTCCCCTATGAACTAGTTTTTCTGGCTTTTTCACACACAAACTTTTAAATCATGCCAAAGAACACATGAACAACTCTATTTTTGGAATTACGTACACAAACTATCTATTTTAAACTAATTCCCCTAAAACTGTAAACGGTGTAATTTAAACGTTAACTTTGTTTATGACATGTCGAAAGCCGGTACATGTGCATGTGCTGTCAACAGGGGCAGGGAAGAGGATGAAAGCGGCATTGAAGAAAAGGGAGTTATGTGATTAAGAAGTTACAGAGGTTCTACCGGTACAACATAAGAAGGCGAAGACATGTTAAGGAATGAAACTAAATTTTGAAACGTCTTGTTTGGTCCTGCTTTGAGCTTGGAAGAACTTTTACTCAAAGTTGTTTCCCTTGGTTCAGTTTCCAAGCAATCCACAAATGAAATACCTAAACAAAATTAACCAAGTATTTGAAAATATTTATGTTTAAAATTAGTATTGTTTCCACTGCGAATCGCGGGGATCCGAATCCTAGTTATCAATAAAGCCAAAAGCTAACCATTTTAATTCCTAACCCTAACCGTATATTCTTGTACACGTATTTATATATGATGTACTCTTGGTTAAAAAGCCAGCCACCATTATTTTAGATCGAGCCAGAGCTGATGCCATTGTGTTATCCACCTCTGATCATCACTCTCCTCTCCATCTCTTTCCTCCTTTATTCCCATGTTCTTCTTCTCCCTCTTTATGAAGCTGTGCGTTGTTGTTTGGAGATGCGAGACGCAAGCACCACCACCACCGTGAACCATCTCACCTCATCCCACCGGAGCCATGGTTTATCACCGGAGGAGCAGCCCATGTTATCACAGACTCGTTACCTGCAGTCACATCTGTTGCGTTATGGTTACGTACCGGATCTGCGAGATGGAGAGCATGAGCCGAGAGGGAGAGAAAGGCGTTCGAGGCGGAGCCGCATGTTCCCCACCACCACCAGTCGTAGATCTGTACCGCCGGGATCCCGTGGTGACCGTAGTTGATCCATGTTGTCGGAGAGCCATCGATGCTACGTCGTTGACTTCTTGTATCGGTTGGTGAAGTGGAGCACGTAATCAATTATGATAAGTTCCTTAGTCATATTTTTCTTGTATTACAAGTAACCATCTTATCATAAACCCTATAATTATATATTAATTATGCCTGTGTCTTGTGATGTGTCGCGGTGAGAAGTAGAGATCCATGGTGAAACCGTAGCTTTCTGGCTGATATAGTCATTTCGTATATAGTCAGACTCGCTTCTAGTTTTTCCTTATTGGCTAAGGTGAGGGTCTATTCCGTAAATCATGTACCAGTGTAGAATTCTCCCTATGATAGTTTAGATTTCGAATCATGATTCGTCTGTTTGAATTGAGTCTGCTTGAG
Organism: Brassica napus; assembly: GCF_020379485.1. Lineage (NCBI taxonomy): Eukaryota > Viridiplantae > Streptophyta > Magnoliopsida > Brassicales > Brassicaceae > Brassica > Brassica napus. Next base: position 13,123,592 of record NC_063445.1, on the reverse strand, counting down.
TCTTGATTATTAGTTAATCATTCATTGTAAACTGGAACTAGGGTTCTAGAGGATTCAACCGTTGATTGAATTGTGTGATGTTCAGAAGTGCTCTATATATCATATATATGAATACATAGTTATGAGTAGGGACTATGTGCGAGGCAGGGGTTCAGAGATGTATGGACTAGCGACGCAGCTTTTGAGGGTGGGGGCCATAGACGTCTGGGCTAGCGACACAGATTGTGTGGGGGTGTGGGTGCAAAGACGTTTGCATTCGACATAGCTTTGGAGGGCGGGGGTACAGAGACAGACTGTACTAGCGACGCAGCGTATGTATATATATGGAAAGATGATTGATGACTACATGAAGTATTGACCATCACATGACTAACAATGCAAACTAAACTAATGTCTACCTAGCTACACGAAGTATATGTTATGCATGACAACATCCCTCAACTTAATGATGTTATGTAGTTACCATCACGAGTTTAATTTCATTCATCTAAAAAGTGATGTGGATGTGAGACACCATCTATATTTCTTGTTTTATCAATTAAAATATGATGTACTTAACAGTAATTTAACTAAAACTATATTTTGACCTGTGTTTTAAAAGCATAAGAATATTTTTAACAAAATCTAATTTACAAAATCACTATGTTTTATAAAATTTTGGTAAGTAGATATAGTGTTTTAACATTTTAATTTTAGTGCATTTGAAAACTATATAATTGTATTATTTTATTTACATTAAATATGAAATTATATAAGATATTATTTAATTTTGTTTTTAATTAACTTTTAATAGAATTTATGTAATTCATTTGATTAGTTGTGATATATACTTATTTGATCATTTTTTTATTATAAAACTTATTTTATGTCAATTTACTGATTCTAACATTTTATTTGTTTAACATAAATTAATTAAATTAAAGAATTATATTATTTATATTTTATAAACAAAAATTGCATTAATTTAAGCTTAGTAAAACTTTCATATTAGATTCTTATTCCTAGATTATTTTTATTCATAAAAGTATATAATTAATAATTATATATGCGAGATTATGTTTGGTTTAAGTTGACATCAAATAAGTTTTAAACAAATAAAATGTGAAAGTTAATAAATTGACGTCAAATAAGAATATAGTTAATATAAATAAAAATAATTTAATTATATAGTTTTCAAATACACTAAAATATAAAACACTACTTATCAAAAAATGTTAAAACATATTGATTTTGTAAATTAAATTTTGTTAAAATTATTATTATGCTTTTAAAACATTGGTTAAAATTTAATTTTAGTTAAATTACGGTCGGATCAGTCATGTTTTAATTAATGAAACGAGATATTTAAACGGTTTATGACAATTACATCAGTTTTTGGATGAATGAAATTAAACTCGTGATGTTAACCACATAAGATCATTAAGTTGATGGATGTTGTCATGCATAACATATGCTTCGTGTAGCTAGATATACATTAGTTTAGTTTGCATGGTTAGTCATCTGATGGCCAATACTTAATGTAGTCAGCAATCATTTTTCCTATATATATATCCGTATGAGGAGATGCGGGGTGTATGGACTAGCTATATGCTATCATCGCATTGTTTGTGTTGTGTTGTGTGATGCTTTAGGCGTCTTGTTTGTTCTTGTTAGAGCTAAACTTTCATAGTGGGAGTTCTATTTACTCAAGTCAGTGGTTTGCGTGTTTAGCATCTCATACCTCACGGAGTAACTCCCCTGTTGCTCACCCCTCTTCTCCCCATTGCAGGTGAGCTTGCCGAGTGTTGGATATCTGGACGGTTGATAGACTATGGATTTGATCCATTTTCATCCATGGTTTATAGATGTTTTTACTAATAATTATTATATTATAGAGTGCATTTATTATATTTATCAGATCATGAGTGAATTGGAGATAAGTAATGATTTTGGAGCATTTTGGAGATATTTGGACCAAGCACCCGAGATGACCATCGAGCTCGACCATCGAGCTCGACCATCGGTCGATAATGGAGAGGCATAATCGATCGATGTTCTTATCTTGACATCAATCAACAGTGAAGCGCGCAGAAAGCCCGTTTGGTCACAGACGACTTAAAGCTCAAGTCTTCACCAATTTACAAGATTACCCCTAACAAGTTTTAACCTAATTATATAAGCTTTGCCACCATGTTAGAGGCAAAGAGTGCTTTTCTTGTTTTATTATTTTCACAACAAGGTTTTCTAGGATTTTGATAGATTGGAGAGAAGATCTAAAGTTATAATTTGTGATTGGAACTCCATTATTTACTATTCTAATGAAGTTTTCTTACCTAATTGCTGTTATGAATTGCTTAGTCATGTCTGAGTAGTTCCATTGTTAGATTTTAGGGTTTAAATAGATTAGGAGGGATTAGCCCCAACTATAGATTGCTGAGTTGTGGTAATTGTCATTAGGATTGTTCATTAATGCTTGTCTCTAGATTAGCTACCTAGAACTTGTCCTAGGATTGATAGATAAAAGCGAGAGCTTCATTCTCATCCTGAAAACATTCTAACTGAGCTAAGTTTCTTGCTATGAGTAAGGCGAGAGCTGATCTAGTGAGCTTAGTAAGCTATCATTCAACCCGCGCATAAAGCTTAACTAGAAGCGCGTCGATCGATATCATTATTGAATAATCGATCGACGGAGCGAAAGGTGAATCGATCGATATCCCTATAGGATCATCGATTGACACTTTCTAATTGATCGACATACGATAGTTGGGATCATTAGATCTAGTTAATAGACAAGTCTAAACATGCGAAAGCTGATAGACTTGTTGACTAAGTAGTTGATCTTTACAATATCATGCATGCAACTCATTACGCATCTGTAGGATTATAATCCCAAGTTTCCTGAATAAAAACTCTAAGTATAACTATTTCCTTTTAAGCACCAAAACCTCAACCAATCCATTGAACAAACACTTGTTCAATATAAAACTGCAATTTACATTTAAATCTCCAATACCATCTTGCTTAACAAATCATATTAGATTTCTTAGGTTCCCTAGCTCCATGTGAATTCGATCCCTAAGTACTACAACTCGACCTCTTATTTGAGAGAGTATAACTCACTCCTTAGGATAATTTTAGTGGTATCAAATTTGACGCCGTTGCCGGGGAGCTTTGATCGCCTATTCGATCGAATTTTTGTTAAGTTTCTGACACAAATTTTTTTCTTGGATTTTCAGGTACATGCCCAGCAGTACTAGAAGCAACAAGGAAACCCGACTACTATTCTCACCAGATCCTGCAAGTTTTGAGCGTTCAATCCGCAAAGAAGCGCGCTCCTCATCGATCGACAACAACATCTGTTCGTCGCTCGATTTTGTTCAACCACCGTCAACCTAGACACTAGTCCCGTCGACCGATACTCGCTCACCACCGTCGACCGATACTCCGTCAACCGATACTCGCTCACCACCGTCGACCGATACTCGCTCACCACCATCGACCGAAGACACTCATCTTCCATCGACCGACATTGAACGATACTCCTGTCCGGACATCGACCGATACTGAGAAGTGAGATATGGTTGCGACTTTGATACTTATTCGAGATGATAAGGGGACCTGCATGACCAGGAAGGTCATCTGCATAATGCAGCAGGTCAGAGGATAGATGCCCAGGGGGCTGCAATTCCTCATTCTGATGCTAATGCTACAGGAACTACTCTACCTGTAGATGAGGCTGCGTGACCCAAGACGTTGACTGACTACAACTGTCCAGAGGCTCTTGGATCAGATTCAAGTCTTATCAGAGAGACTGTCCACACCATGGATTCAATGAAGTACAACTACTCAGTACTTTTTACAGAGGCATCGCGGTGCAGTACCAGATGGCTCTTGATGCTTCCAGCAATGGAAACTTCAACACCAGGAATCCAGGGGAGGCAGTAAAGGTTATTGAAAACCTAGCATCTAGCAACAGCACCAAGAACACTAATTTTGAGAGGAAAAGATTTACCACCATCCCTGGGAATGAGCAAATGGATGAGTTGAAGGCAAAGCTGGATAGTGTTCACAAGCTTCTCAGGAAGCAGGTTTACTTGGTTGAAGATGCAGAATCTGTAGACACAGAGGGTAGAGCAGAGGAAGAAGAAGAGGTGAACTACATTGGTGGAACTGGATTCCAAGGTTCTGGAAACCAGGGTGGAAACAGAAATTCCTATGGAAATATGGGTAATTTCAACGCAGTACCAGAAACCTTACAGCAACAACATGAATTATGGAAATTCCTACTACCAGAAGCCACCGCCGCCTACTCAAGAAAGCAAGATTGAAGAGTTGCTTGATAGGGTTCTTGAGGCACAGCAGCAAATGACAGTGGACTTCAATAGGAAGATTGATTTTGTCTACACCAACCTGAACACAAAGTTTGAAACTTTGAGCACCCATGTGAAGAAGCTGGAGATGAAGGTTGTTCAGACAGATGATGTTGTTAAAAGGCAGGAAGCCTTGACAAGAGGGGTAGGGGATGATGTGATGAAACACCTCATGAATGCCATCATTGAGGATGATTTTTGGCAAGTGGTGAAGGAAGAGAAGCTGCAAGAAGGAGATTTCGAAGTAAAAAATCTAATGAGTTTCGGCCGATCGCATTGGTGTCGATCGACGCCACACTTCGAACATCGATCGACACACACCAGTCCAAATCGATCGACAGGATCTCCAGAGCATCGAACGATGACACCAACGGAGTCAACCGCATCTTGCAATGCCGTGAGGATTATGACTCACGAGGAATTCGCAACAAAACACCCACATCCGTCCAACCCTGATAACGTCATAATCGCTCGACGTGATGTTACCCCCATCGATCGACAACAAGATGTCGACATCGATCGACAACCTCCAGTGCCTATCGATCGACGAACACTTATTACCTACCGAGTGCAGATGCCAAAGAGAGATGTTGCATGTCTTAATGCACTCAGGCCCAAACCCAAACCCAAACCTTCAGAAAACCCACCAGAGACCGTCAGGACACCTTCAGATGATGGAGAAGAGGACAGGGTTCCTACTGGAAGAACCCTAAGGAGAAGAAAGGAAAAAGTGGCGAAACATCTGAAGAGGGGGGCTAATGAAAAGGAAAAATAAAATTTCCGAAAGAGAGTCTTCAGGATTCCTCTACATAAGCCATTCGAAGAGGCTTATTATACCCACAGATTGTGGATGTTCTTCAGAGAAACTAGAGAGAAAGAAGAAGACATCAAGAGAATGTTCTCTGAAGCTAGAGAAAAGATGCGGATGAGGATTACATTGAAGAAGAAGAGTGATCCTGGGCAATTTCCAATATCATGCACGGTGAAGGGTATTGATTCCACATGCCTTGTGCGACACATGAGCATCAGTCAGCATCCTACCTAGGGTTATGGCAGACCATCAGGGTCTGCAGGTCGAGCCTTCGCGTGAATTGTTCACTTTTGTGAATTGTTCCTAGAGGAACTCAGGAGGAATTGTGAAAGACCTAGAGGTACATATTGGTAATGCCCTAGTTCCAGTTGATTTTCGTGTCTTGGACATCAAGCTAAACTAGAACTCTTCTCTACTACTTGGGAGAGCTTTCTTGTCAACAGTGGGAGCAGTGTGCAACTTGCAAACCAACTAGTTGTGTCTAACACTCATCGATCCTAATACCCACTACGACCCCATTCCAGTCAAGAAGCCACACACGTGCTCCAGGAGAATCAATGATCCAAGAATCATTGCAGGTTGCCACTGTGGAGCCAAGTATGAGACGGACTACTTAGCATCGATCGAAATTCACAGTGCAACATCGATCGACAGTACCCACAGAAAATCGACCGATACATACAAGGAAGAATCGGTCGACACTTGTCCAGATGATTGGGATAATGACTACTACAATCCCATCATGGTAGTAAACGATGCACCACCTAAAACCCCTGATGATCTGTATGATGAAGAATACAGAAAGAAAGGAATTCTGGTCTACAAATTTTGCCCTCTACGACCAGAGATTTAGGCACAAATGGAAACAGATTCACTTCTTGCAGAGAAGCCTGTGGAAAGGGAACTCGTTTCAGCCGAATCAGTGAAGCAGACAGACGTGCAGCGATCGACAGAGAGATTTAAGAATCGATCGATAGACGTTGACGTCCCAACATCGGTCGACAGATAGCCAGAATTCGGGAGAAGAACCTTTGATTTCCACGGCACCCGAATATTTTACTGGGAAGAGAAGGATCAGTATGGAGTCTATAGAGATGATCAGGGATACTCCAGAGATCTAGATGGAAACACCATTTGTATTCACAACATGGATATCAGAAGAGTTCTGGAGAGAGCTTCGAGAGATGAGCCAAGCTACATATGTCTTCCTGAACATGCTAGCTCATTCACACAGACGAAGCTGGTACCAGAGATCTACACCAAGGACGAGATCAATGAGATGTTCTATGGAGTCTGTGGAGAACAAGAGAAGAACAAAGAAGCTTTACAGATGAAACTTGATGGAGTCTACTATCCATTGAATGATAGTATCAGTTGGCTAACTACTTGCATGGAGGAGATGAAGCAAGACATAGCCAGAATTCAACATGCTACCGACGTTGCTCGATCATCATCGATCGACAGAGATCAACACGCACATCGATCGACAACCAGATGCCAACATCGGTCGACGACAATCCACCACGCCCACATACGATGAAGTCTCAACAAAATTTTCACACCAGGGAAGAAATATATTAGTTGGTAGAAGGGATCTATAGAGCTCTGGAAACTACAGAAGAGAGGCTTGATGGGAGATGTGATGACATCTATTTCCTAATCGATCTTAACATTAGTGCTTTGACTTCCAAAATTGAAGCTATACAAGGGGAATTGGTGGAGATTCAGAGTTACATTACCCGTCGACCAGAAGCATCGTCATCGATTGAAAGACGCAACAACAAATCAACCGACATTCATCATCGAACATCGGTCGACGACGCTATAAACCGAGGTCGGCTAGTACCAAAGATGACATCAGGCATGTCCGACACACATTAACTTGGAGAGGAGATCTCAGCTGACACTTATGCCACACTTAGAAAACATCAGTTCAACCTTGAGAGTCTTGAAGATAGATTGAATAGAATAGAAAACACAACGGCAACAATGAAGGAAAAATGGCGCAGAGGGGATGAAGCAATGAGAGACTTCAGTGGTACATGGTTCAACAAGCGCAGAGAAGAGATGGACACTTGTTTTCCAACAAGTTCCAGCTTTCAACACTACTAGCCAAATCACCTCCAAAGTCAAGCTAAATGACTATAACAAAGCGCCGAGTGGGAGGCAACCCACTATTAGATAATATTTATTTAGTTTTTATTGATATATTATTTATGTTGGTTTTTAATTATTGCAGGTCATAAAAAAACACAAAAAGAGAACTGAGTAAACGATTTGCCATGCGTATCGACCGACGAGAAGCTGTCAACATCGATCGACATTGCCTAACCTGCCGTGATTGATATCAACATCCTTACATCGGTCGACATCCATTCCGGTCTGGTATATCGTTCTGACTTGTTACATTGAGTCCTTATGATTTAGTTATCACCATAACTCCGACTGAATTTACACTAAGTACAGTGTAGTTTAAGTCTGGGGGGAGGTTTACTGATAGTAATTTATTTATGAGTCTTATTAAAACGTTTTTCAACAAGTTTTATTGAGTCAAGAAGGGGATAATGAACTAATAGATTTTTGCTTGTTATCTAACCACTTTTTAGCACAATTCTAGACTTACTGATTGCAGATAGTACAAAAGATACTAAAGTGGATTAACCTGTCAACTCTTTATACTTGCTGAGATTGTTTGACGGAACCAAAGCTGACCTCCAACACTAAACTTGACACAACTGCTTGTCTTGGGGCTTGGTATGCATGTGATCGGATTCTTCAAACAAGTCTGGAAGGTAAAGCCTTGTGTAGATAGATTAATCATCATTTCTCTTTCCATTTTCGAAAAAATAATAATATTATTATTATATATATCTATTAGAGATTCATTAGGAAGGAATTCGAATAGGACTTGGTGGCTACAACCATTAAGGCTTGCTTCACAAATAATCCTAGGATATAGGTCAAAAAGAAGTGAACAGGACTTGGTGGCAACCACCATTAAGACTTGATTCATGGAAGCCTGTCCAATCTTGGTCAATGATCTTGCTAATATAAGCAGATTTTGACTAAGAGAGAAAATTCGTAGAAAGAGAGGATAGGAACTAATGTTTTCGTGCAGGTCTAGATACTTGTTTGAAAGTCCTTACATCTTGTGATTGAAACCCCCAAGGTAAAGCCTACACTTTTATTTATGCTAAGAAATGAGGTTGGTATAGGGGAATGTCAGACAAGATTTGCTAAATTGTTGGCTAGATGAATTTGGTTGCTAAGCTAGGATATGGTATAATGTGCTTTTGTGATTAAGAATTCTTAGATGTGGATTGCAATATTGTAGAAGTTATGATTCTAAGTTTTAAATCATCTGAGTCTCTGCTGTTTTCAAACCTCTTTCAGAGAGACTACCTGTTTGTTTTGCTTGAGGACAAGCAAAATGGTAAGTCTGGGGGAGTTGATAGACTATGGATTTGACTCATTTTCATTCATGGCTTATAGATGTTTTTACTAATAATTATTATATTATAGAGTCTATTTATTATATTTATAAGATCAGGAGTGATTTGGAGATAAATAATGATTTTGGAGCATTTTGGAGATATTTGGAGTAAGCACCCGAGATGACCATCGAGCTTGACTATCGGTCGATAATAGAGAGGAATAATCGATCAATGTTCATATCTTGACATCGATCGACAGCGAAGCGCGCAGAAAGCCCGTTTGGTCACAGCCGACTTGAAGCCCAAGTCTTCACCAATTTACAAGATTACCCCTGACAAGTTTTAACCTAATTATATAAGTTTTGGCACCATGTTAGAGGCAAATAGTGCTTTTCTTGTTTTATTATTTTTACATCAAGGTTTTCTAGAATTTTGATATACTGGAGAAAAGATCCAAAATTATAATTTGTGATTGGAACTCCATTAATATCTATTTACTATTGTAATGAAGTTTCCTTACCTAACTGCTGTTAGGAACAGGTATACCATCCTTCCAAAGGAAGAGGACAATGAGAAAGGGAATGGTTAGTATCTCCACAGTTGTAACACAGTTTCTTCTCGAAGCTGCTCTCTTCGTTTTGGTCGGGGCAGTTTTTAAGACTATGCCCTCGCCTTCTACATTGCAAGCATATCTACAGCAAACATTAAAAACATTTACTATTACCTTCCAGTAACCACCAGGTAAAGCGATCATTCAAGTATCTGTCATACAGCTTTTTTTTTTTGCCCCAGAGCCAAACCATCAAGAGAGGTACAAATGACAGAACAAACTTTCACATGAAATTAGCCTTTGATTAATTCAGACAGAACCTTTGACTAATTCAGACAAAATCTACTCGCTCATACATTGCTTCTAACTAAACCATCGGAGCTGAAGTTAAAAACCAAAGTGAACTCAGCAAACCTTGTTTCTTTCCCACTCAGACATTTCAGGGCATGCAGAGCTTACCGATATGGGTTCTTTGGCTCACCATTGTCGACTACTGTTTCCAATTGATTACACCGGCAGCAATAGAGGCAGTGAAGAGGAAGAAAGACGCAGCGAGGAAGAGGCTTTGTTCTATATTTTTAATTGAGCCCACAAAACAATTCTCATACTTGGGGCTAGGGGTGGTTCTGCTAGAGTATGGTACATAAATGAATAATCTGTTTTGAGTATTATCTTGGTATCAATAAGCTCAAACTCATTACTAGTATATAATACGATATTACAAGTATAAATTCACCAGATCGTGCACAACTCTGACTGTCTCCTTATGCATCGTGGTGTGTTTTATGTAATACATAATAAGCAAACATTAAACGATGTAATAAAACCATCTAAACACAAAGTTCTTTATTATTCTCTTCAGATCTCTCATGAGATATGGTACGTCTTCTCTCTATGCTCGCTTGCATTAATTAATAGGACGCAGGTGCGGGCGCGTACGACATGTGGTCCATTGAAGTAGCTGGCTCTGGTGCGGGCGCGTACGGCATGTAGTCCATTGAAGTAGCTGGCTCTGGTGCCATCTTGCCTAACCTGACCGGTCCAACCGGTCCAAGAGTGTCCCTCACAATTCCCGAGCTTCTAAGCTCCGACATTGCTCTTCTTGATTGTCCTTCTTGTGATTCACATAGCTTTGGCAAATATACACCTAGTATAAAAAAAAAACCGAAATGTATTTAGAGAAAAGGTGTAATTGTAACCGAACAGGTCTAACAACACCGTACCTTCGCCAGCAGCAAGGTTGGAAAAGAGATCGACGACGTTAGGGCATTGGGTTAAGCATTTAACCGAGCAGA